>NC_065919.1:36198351-36498351 GCF_024586455.1 Bactrocera neohumeralis
TAAAGGCGCTCTTAGTTTTGTTAAACGTTGGTCTAAAGAATTTAGAGATCCGCTTACCACAAAAAATCTTTTACATCTCTGGTTGGGCCCATATTAGAGTATGCTTGTGGTTTGAACCCTGTTACCAAGTCCATTCGCTTAAGTTAGAGTCCGTTCAAAAACAATTTCTACTTTTTTGCCTTAAATCATTTGCATTCGGATTCCAGTTTGAATCTTCCTTACACTAACCGTTTAAAACTTATAAATCTACCGACAGTCGCTAGTCGTAGGGAGACGCTTGGTATAATATTTCTTGTAAAACTTATGAATGGGTGAGTCTGTAGCCCATCTCTCTTATCATCTGATATTAATTTTGACGTTCCCGCTCGCTCTAGCAGGCAGTTTAGATCCTTACTTTTGAAATTTTCGTGGAACAAAATTTTGAGTTAAACGAAGTATCTGCCGTATATGTCTTGATTTCAATTCTCATTCCAGCATTTGATCTAACAGACTCACTCTTTACCATTAAAAAAATTATTTTATCTACTCTTAACAAGTAACATTTAATAATTATAAACTTTAATCTAATTCTTAATTTCGGCTGTTGAAATTTTTTTTTCTGTAGCTGAGCAGCTTAAGATCGCAACGCTTAAAACTCTCTTGCCTTTTATGACTCGGCTAATTCGCTCGTTTGCGAGGAGGGCCCCTCGCGTCGGTATTACGAAGTATTTATATGAATTACTTAATTTTATTTTATTAATTTCGTACATTTTCTTGCTATATCAGGAGGTAATGGAAACTTTCTCATAAATTGTAACGCTTAGAAAATCAATATTTATCTCATGATAAATTTAAATCCTAATTTAATGCAATAGAAGAAAAAGTGGGAAACAAAGTTTTTTAGGGATCATAAAAATTTGTTCGTCGAGTTATCCACATATCCGAATGAATTTTAATAAGTAGGTACAATTTTTTCGGAATCGGTAAGATTAAACTATATCACATTTATTCTGTCCGTCCTGGACCTGATTTTAATTTTTAAACTTCGCCATAAAAATCGCTGGCTCAAAACCGGGTTGACCCATAGTTCAAGGCAAAGATATAAATGATCCGTAGAATTTTTTAACGTTAACACTTTTAGTGGTGTACAATTTAAGACTACTGCTTTGCATCGCCAGTACAAACTTTCCACTATTTCAGGCATCAACTTTTTGAAATTGCGTACAAAGTCCTCGGTCCCAGTCCAAAGTTTCTTAGCATTTTTGAATATTTTGCTAGAAATCGGCATTCTTTACATGGCTCCATAAATTTTTAATGAGTTTCTTGTCCAGCTCAGGACATCAAACTTTCTGCAGTGAGCCAATATGTTTTTAGTTCACAAGCATTGATTCGAACGGTTCCATAGTATTTTTGAGAATGTTGAGGTATGAACATTGGTCCATTCTACCATCTATCCTCATTAATGCTCCAACGCCATACCAAAAACACTCCCAGACCATCACGGTTGCTTTTTGTATCATCGCCACAGGGGTTTGGCATATACATACACTTCCACCTTTTTTTCCACTATAGCATAAGCTGACATACAAACTGATCAATTGTACGGAAAACTTTTTTTATTTGACGAGATATCTTCACGAATTTTCACATGCATTATTGTTTATGACAAAATCCAAGCTTAATGTATACAACAGTATAAACACCTAAAGTAAGTTGTTCAAAAAATAATAGTTTTTGAAACAATATTTAGAAATACAACAAACAATATTTCGTTACCTAAGTTCACCATTTATTGAGACCGGATCAAACAAATTGTAGCTAACATAAAATTGTATTTGATTGTACAATTTGTTGTCGAGTGCTGACGCAAAGTTCGCCACACCTTTAAGAGTTTGTTTATTACTATGAACAATTACTTAATACCATCTGGCAACTAGCCGAAGATTCGATGACATCGAAATTAACATCGTTTTGTTGCCACAGACGGCATGACAGCTCATCTGCAACTATTATTTGTTTGTAATGTCTTTTTTTGATACATTTGACCACAAAATGAAAAAAAAAACAATTATTTACATAGATTGTATATACATACTATATGTATAAATGAATTAATGTGTCAGCGCCGGCCCCAGTCAACGTAACGTAACAGTTGTTGGACACTACCCAACACGTACGTTTTCATGAATTAAACGAGTGATCTCGTTTGTGTAGTATACAATTGAAAACGTTTTCGCTCCGCACACAGAAAATGCATGAGTCTATTTCGGAAATAAATGTTTGACGTCGTACGTAAAAGCTTTGACGTCGTTGGTCGCAATTAGTTGCCACTCTCAATTGTTGATGGCGACTGCACGCGTGCAGCGCAATCATGCACGCCGCACGAGATCTTCCATAGAGTTCGATGTTAGAGAACGAATTTGTAGTAGTAAAATTAATTTGACATTATTAGAGCAAACATTATTTGGACTGCGTTTTACTCGATTTTATTATGATATTACTTATACTATGTTCGGACCGACATTAAAAACATTTTGAAAACACATTTGTATGTTGTGGACACTAAGTCGTTCGGACCGACAATATGTGTTTTCAATAAGTTTTCACTGACAACTATCAATAGCGGCATTCTCTTGCGCTTGCAAGATTGCACGATGACACAAAATGCAAAAATCCTATACCGAAATATGCAAGCCCAAGAGAGCACCCATTGCAGAATCTAGTGATATATGACGGCACGACGGTTTTGGTCTGACATATTTATAGCCATTGCAAATAATTTTCTGCGTGTGTTTGTTGTTGTGCCGTTGCACCAACAGGAAAATTCTGCAATTTCTGCACCGTGCAAGGTTTTGCAAGAGCAAGAGAATCCCCCTAATATGTGAATATCAAGCGACAGCTGTATTTATATATGGAATGTAAACGAATATCAAGTGACAATTTAGGACCTGCAAAATATGTCTTCCAAAAACATCGATTAAACTAGAGCAGGCACCGATTATAATGAGTGGAATCTAAGTTTTTGACAGATTTTACATGGACGAAAACAGAAGTAGTATTAGTGGTAAACTGAGAACAGCGATATAAAACTTATTTATTATTAAACATTAATTAAGAATTTAGTAAACTTCTTTTTACCTGCATAAAAATGTACAGTTTTTTTATTTTGGGCTAATCAAGCTATGTTTTATTTTTGTCGTACTAACCTATAATACTATTTATGTATTTTGCAACCTGTTGGATTTAAAAATTTAATCTACCAAACATTGTTTTTTACGTAAATTACATTGAACATACATATCGTCACCTGAAATGCAAAATAACGTATCATCAAAAAATTCGAAATTGAGCGTCTTATTGCTTTGATTCACTCCTTCAAATTACAAACATAATATTACATACTTATGTATGTATGTCTAACATTTTCAGTTTCTGCGCTCATATATGAACCAGTTTTAACCAATATTAAAATTGTTTTTCACTCTTGTTCCATTTTATGTCGTGTTTAATTCATGCCACTGTAAATTTCCGAAAATGTTGTTACGTTATTTTGCATTTCAGGTGACGATATGTAAAGGCATATGCACACCAAAATATACAAACATATGTCTATATACTTATGTATACATGTGTTACATATACATATGTAAACTTATATACAAGTATGTAAACTTATAAAGGCACTTGCCTTGTCTTTATTAAGTGCCACTATAGCTGGTATGGAATGGTTGATTCTTTATATACCATATACGTATGTATGTATGTATATGTAAGTATGTACATACTCTAATAATGTGGCATGACTTAAATATTACTCATACGCTGTTGCTGTCGCAGCAAGCCACGTAGTAAATTTAAGCAAAACGAGGTCAATACTACTGTTGTTTTCGACACACTCGATTATTTGTGTTTGGGTTAAAATTACATACATACATACATATGTATGTATATACTATATGTATATAAAAAGTATTCTAAGCATTTTGGATTAACAAATAAACAAAAGCATTTATAAACTTAGTATATGTATTTAAAATTATTAATTGTTTAAAATAATGATCAACATTTTATTGCCTTTTAATTCTCATAAATTATACTCGATTCTTAACCTTAAACAAAAAACATTAAGAAATCAAATGTTGAAATTAAAAACATCCATCTGCTGTTTTTTAATATTATTTTCGCAGTGTCTTCTTATTCATGTTCTTAATGAATATAACTGTAAAATTGATTTGCTTTAGTTGTTTTGCAATCGTTTTGCCTTCATTGCACTTTTCTTTCCTATTCCTTCTACACACACTTATTAGTCCTGTATTCGATTGTATTTATATTTTTTGTTTTGTGTTTTTCTTTATTATTTGTTTTGCGCTTTTTTTACTTTTTTTCGATGGCATACGGTCTGAATTACTGCTTCACTTGTCAATCGGCGAACTATAGCGCCAATGATTCGTAAGTGTTAGTATTAGCTTCCCTGCAAGAAAAATGACAATCATTTTACCGACCTTTTGACAGGCAAAGCTGAGCAAAGTTTCTATTAAATATTTTCAAAAGAGCATTAGAAGGCGTAGGTGTATCTTTTTAACAATCCCAGTGACGGTCAATGTCACGCCCGACAACAAATGTGAGTGTATTCGTGAACCCAGCAGAAGTTTCTTGTAGGGTTGATACTTACCTACACATCTGCAAACTATACGGATATCTACAAATCGTGCAATAGAAAAGCAAATGTTAGAAATGTTACATACAGCTGTTATCAAAATAATAGCAGGGCAAATTGCCTTCATGGATAATACAGGAAAAAATAATATGAACGCGGACGTTCACACGTTTCGGCTTTTAAGCCTATTTAACAACATTTTGTACTTTCACCCTTCTACGTACTTTTCTCTTGAAATTAATTTCTGTATGAATTCATGTTGCTCACTTTCAAAAAATCGAGTTTTTTTGCTGCTTCGATAGTTCATATTTTAAAAAATATCCTGTGAAATCGGTAAGGTCGTATCATGAATAGTTTTTTAATGGAAGCTTTCTAAAGAGCGATCGCTTGTAGTAGTCCAGTCATTATAGTAAGTTCACCTCGGGTATACCCTACCATATGTAGGTTTTGAGACAACTTTAGGGTGTCAATATACAAGTATTTATTATAAATGGGTATATCGAATTCCGAGATTCTTACCTAATTTAAGCTTAAATGACTGGACTATTTGTATAAATAGGATAGTTGAAACTTTAAACGAGTTTTTCCCGAAACGACATTTTACAAAATTGCTGACATCATAACTCAACGAGAAATTGTTGACCGACGATCGACTTCAAATTGAAACTGAGTATTCTTGAATATATTTACTATACAATGATCTACGATATTTTTGATTGGTAAAGAATTGTCAATTTAGCATTAAAAAAGCCCATTCATTACCTAAAAAACGACACTTTTTTCAGGACTACGTCATTTTGTTAATTTTAGATATTTTTCAAAAATCGTAGATTATTGTATAGGAAATACCTTGAACATTAATAACCTTTTTGATTTTTTTGTTTCAGCTACTAATTTTTTGTTTTGGCACCTCCGAAGATAGCACATAACTCCGTTATTTTACAATATTTAAAAAAAAAAAAATTAAAATATAGCTGAAAATATACCTCTTTAAGTCCAAAGAACTTCGAAACATTCGATCAAGTACTTTTTTTTAATTTACGATAATCGCCTAATTTTTCATGGGTTACACTGGTATAGCCCCTTAAGTTTCACTGTTGCAATGTTTTGTAATAGTGTAATATATCATTAAAGTTGAAGAAAACCATAGTATTTTAAGGCAAATAAGGGATTTATATTCACGGATCATTGAGGACTTCTAAGTTATCGACGAAGGTTTGGCGTATCCAAAACGTACTGATCTTGAAACGCTAATAGAATATGGCGCTCCGAAACTGAAAGCGTTTCATTATTTCTGAAGGTTTTAATTTTCCGAGCGTCCAACGTTGCACATAAGTATGTACATATGCTCATATGTATGCATCCAAGAGTCGAACGTCAGTTTTTGAATACATTTTTAACTCAAGTTCTTTTTACCTAGTATGAGTCACTCTTAAATAAAAATTTTCCACCTCTGCTATAATCGCATTTCCGGCTTTTTATCGATTTTATAATGCACGATTAATTAAAAATGTTTCAACTCATTTAATATAATAATTATATAATTTAACATAAAAATACATAGAAACTATCCATAAGTAAAAACTGAAACTTCCCATTCGAGCTACGTTAGTACAGCAGTACATGCATACATGTACATATGTACATACATATATCGACGTGCAATAAGATAATATTGGCCCAGTAAAAGGTACATTTCAATGACAGCCGGATTAAAATGATCGACACTTTTTTCTATTTGTATAAAATAATTGAAACTTCATAACACAAATGGATGCTTGAATTTTAATTGCCAATAAGTATAAAATGAAATACTGTAAGAACAAAATAGTAATAGATTTATTTAAATTATTAAAAAATATGTGTTTATTAAAAATTATTAAAATTGAAGTGAAAACAATAAAGATCCTTTACCATGTTAATCCAATAAATTAGTATTAAATAAAATGATATCGCATATAAACATAATATGATATACATACATATGTATGTATATCAGCGGTATTTATAGTTTAACAATTATTTTAAAACATCATAGGCTTCTATATAGACACTTTATATTGTAAACTAAAATATATGTACATGCCTATTTATCTACTTATTTTAATTGAAACAATTCTTTTTCAATAAAGTGTACACAATTTAATCTAAAATTTTACTTGTCGTTCGACCATTTTACTCACCTTTATTCTTCCTCCTTTTTTACATATGAACAAATTATAGCGAAGCAGCAGTATCCAGTTTTCCTTATTGCACAGAATCTAGCTTAAATTTTTCCACATCAGCTACAGCATACAGCGAGGATGATGCAGAATATGCCACCGGAAGACGTAATAAAACTTCGAGGGTAAATATTTTCCTTACCTTTCTTTTGTAAAAAATTTAGCATTCAACCCAAGTGATGAGCGCAAACGAAATACTTGTACTATTCAAAAACAATTCGAATTAACCCGACCCGGGAAGATGAAGTTTATATACTTATATTCGTACCTATACTGCTCACGTATTACGTAACGTTAGGCTCATTGCTCGTATGGTTATTCTAAAATATAATATGTGGTGAGGGAGCTTAGAGCTATTCGCTACAGGGCATGGTACAATAAAAAGACAGGAAGTAATGAAGACGGTGAATATTAAAAGGAAATGGTCTTTACTGTGAAACCTCTTCACTCAGTAGTTAGCAGCGGCCGCGCACATACTCGTACAAATGTTCTGCATCATCGCACAGAATCATAAAAACCAGAAAGCAAATATACATACATATATGTTCAAATGTATATATACATACATATATGTATGTACACATTATCGAATGTTTATAAAAAAATGAACTGTGGACACGACCGCTTTTGACTCCAATGCTCTTCATGCTCAACATACATGTACTGACTTGCTTAGCAAAATAATTTATATTAAGTATTAAATATGCATCTGTATGTATCGAAATTCATATCATTATTCACTATTGGTTTAAATAAAATTATACATACATATACCACGGAGTAATGCACACCCAGTGCTCTCATTTGTTCACGCACATATCAAAACACGGAACACGTAAAAACACACATACATTTATATTGAGGAATAAATACTTATGTTAGAGGATTAATTAAATTGGTAGCTTAAGAAAATTTTGGAAATTTTTGAAATAAAGTTACATCATATTTTACTATGGCATTCATGGTAAAATAACAATAAAATAAAGCTAACACTACTTCTTTTCTTTTTCAATAATTGTTGTTTTACTTATTCGAATATTCTATTTAATTTAAATTTGTATCGCAAATCTAATAACAAATTTTTGTTTTATTTTGTCTCGATTTCAAACTATATCAATATGCGCTTGCTCATTAACAGCAAGATCCCTTATCTCATCGCATCATTGAGAAACGAAGACGCGATCGCATGAATTCCTGCTTGGCAGACCTTTCACGACTCATTCCACCTCAGTATCAACGCAAGGGTCGTGGTCGTATTGAGAAAACAGAGATCATCGAAATGGCCATTAGACATTTAAAACATTTACAAAGCGAATGCATCCAGAAGGACAACGAGTACCGAATGGGTTATACGGACTGTATGAAAGAGGCCGCCAAGTTCCTCTACGAGAGTCACATGGAGGAGTTTTGTTACCGCTTGGTGGCACGTCTGCAGGAGCACTGCGTGGAGTTGATGAAAAGTATGTGTAACGATTTTTTATTTCTCTGTTTCATATATTAAAAGTCTGATTTCTATTAATTTCTTCAGATGACTGTTATAAATCACGTAGTTGTCATATACCAGATAATGTGAGTGCATCGAGCGGTAGTCCGCATCAAGCATATCACACGGCTGCGCCACTTTGTCAATTGCGTGACATGCTAGGCAATTCGGATATTGAGCAGAGCAATGACCATAATGATGTTAAAGATTTGAGTTTCCGCAATCATTTAAATCAAATGCAACGCAATGTTGCTGCCGCAGCTGCTGCTGTTGCGGTTAACAATAACACTAACAGTAGTATCGTACATGAGCATAATAGTAGCGGCAGCCAGACCAATGCAGCTAGCAACTCAACCACTTCATCGACGACAACGTCTTTGAATAACACTATTAGCACGACGACGGCCGTGCCTAACAACGGTGTTTTGGTAGTAGGCGGAGGTCCAACGAACAGTTCGCAACTACGTCCACATCAGGCTCCCGTAATAACTTCTACGGGGCCGGCGATATTGAATCACCATAACGAATCCAGTAATCACGATTTTGAATCATCGCGAGAACCGCTCTTACATACTGATACGTCCAATATGCATTCACCTCCACCACGCGATTCATTGCTGCATCATCACGCTCACCTGAGTCATCATCAACATAATTCGGATAGTTTGTTGTCAGCGCGTATGCGGAATTTCTCTGAATCATCACACGATATTGAGCACAACAATAACTATAAGTACAAAAATCATATAAAAGAGCGTTTTAATCACGAACTGCATGACGAAGAGACATCTAGCGAACATTGTCCGGCACCGCCACTTCTACAAAGCGAACATTCACACACTCACTCCTTGTCTGAACATTCGAAGGATGGCACCGAGCCCGAAATTGCACCAATTATAGCAAAGAAACGTAAAATGGCAGAGGCTGCAGCTGCAGTGTTGGCAGCGGGCACAAGCGCCAATAGCAATATCGCTTTGGACGACTGTGACACACGTCCCCCCACCACCACTAATAGCATGCTGAGCACGCGCGATGAAAAACCCTTTAGTTTCGCCGACATCAAAACTGAATTAAGTGCACAACCCGGCTTTGGAGGTGCGAAGTCACATTTTAGTACCCCCAGCAGCACTACCCACGTATCACCGAATTTACAATCGTCGCGTTCTTTCGCTGTACCGATCTTTGCTTTACACGGTCAAGGTACTTACTACATACCACTAAATATTGATTATAACGTGTTAGTTCCATTTCTTAATGGCGCCGATCTACTGGAAAAGAATTATGCGTCGATGCCGGTAGTGCATCCAATAAATATTAATGTAAATTTTATGCCCACCTCATCATCAACATCGATACTTGCTGCCGCTGCTGCAGCGGCCGCTGTAGTGGTGGGCAAACAGCAATTGCCTCCTGTTAACGGCACGGTATCCTCGACGGCAGCGGCTGCGGCAGCCAATGTGGCAGCTGTGACCAAAGCTAAATTAGAGAGCATCAGTAACGGTTGGTAATCACGAGAATATATTCCAATATCAGTTAAAAACATATTACAATAACTGCAACAACTGTGCGCAGGCGCACGAAAGTATATGGTGCAAAGCGTTTCACGCACTGGTCGTTTGTCTTCATGACAAGGCTAAATCCTCAATTACTACTACAAGGAACAGCACTACCTCAGACATCTGTGAAATAGGATGAAACAGTAAAGGTACTTTGAACCCAGCGTCAGTCTGCAACAAGTAGCTAGTTATCGTCCACACACTAAGCTGCACGTAGTCCGCTATTACAGCAACGACATTTCGAACTGGATAGGCTACGACTACCTGACTGACAGCTAGAATGTTTACAGTTATTTCAAAATGATATTGATTATGCGGGCGAAGAATAAATATGAAACAAAACTAAGCAAACAAACGAGGAAAGAATTTATTAATAATTGTAAATACTACTGACTCTGAAATTGAAGAGTTTAATGAGGTTTCGTCTTTTCTAAAGGACATAACAGCAACTATTACAAAACGTATAAAAATGGCAAACAATAAATTATTTACAAACTTTTAGATACTGAATTTTTCTGTTCACGGACTGGGATAGCTGCAGAGCAATGAGTGTGCAATTGAAAGCTAATTTTAGTTAGTTATTTGGTATAAATGTATGTAAGTTTTTACTTGTATATGAGTAGGGCAGCCAAGTTTTTTAAAATGTAGGACTAAACACAAGTTACATTTGCTGTGTATTAAATAAAAAACAAATGCTACTAGTCAAAAGCTACAATGAGAAAGAAAAATAATAATAAATGACGTGACTTTGTTAGAGAAATAGGTTTACAATTACTCATACAAAATAATAAGTTAATGTTACTTCTTGGAGTAAAATTTGTAGGATATTTTGTGTAACATATTTCTTCTCAAACAAAATAGTTTATCAAAGTAAGTAAAATTGTAAAATGTTTTCTTTTCGCGAAGGAAATTAAGTTAGTACTAAAGTTATGGAATATTTGTTTTTATTTGCTAAGGGGAATAATATTCGATAAAATGGAATATTTTTAGAGTATCTGCTTGTTATAAGAAATTGTATACATACATACATGAAATAATTATGGATACAAGCTATTTTAAATGTTAACGAATATGTATATTTTGTATTGAAATGTAGCTTTAGCAATATTATTCAACAAATAATTATTAGAGCAGTTTAATTTATACATAAATACCATTTTCTTAACTTTTTTACATGCCACAAAATAAAAAACTTTGCCTCTTTTTATATTTTTTTATTATACTTTCACGGCAAGACCACAAAAATATAATGCATATTATCTTCTGTGAAACGATTCAACCAATATTCTATGAGTTCAGGTACAATATATGCAAAACTTTTTGTATAGTTGGATTATATCTGATGAGCTCAAAACCCATGCACGTTTGCACGTTTTTCTATATATAAATTGGTAAATCGTAATGTACAATTGAAACAATACCTGTACAGAAGAAGTGATATTTTGTTGTTAAATAAATTGAGCTCTTTTGCCATTAACGCAACTTGAGTAACTAAGCTGAAGTCATGATCACACCGTATTAATTAAATTAATAGGAAAACAAAATGGAATTAAATTTAGGTACAAGCGGGCTTGGTATAAACTTACGTACATTTATAAAGAGAGTGTAGTGTTAAACAAGAACGTTCCCACCAAATTTTAAAATAATATTTAAAATTGTCTTCAAATAAACGTGCTGAAGCAGTGAGTTTTTCATTGCGGAGTCCCTTACATATTGTTTTAGAAACCTAACAATTTTGTTTTAGCTTTCGAGAAACACGTTATTTTTTCTCGATATTCACAGTACAGTTACATATAAACACTTTATATGTATGGTATATTATATAAAACTTTAAAACCACGAATATTGTTTAGTTTGGAAAAAGTCGCGTGTGTTATACTTAGGCATAAGCATTTGTGTGCATGTACAACGCTGTTGTAAAAATACTATATTCGTGTGTGTGTTTGTAGCGATGTGTATCTAACTTTTATTCTAGATTATATATGTACATATGTATTACCAACAGAACTTAAAAGTTAAGTTTATTGTTCACTATATACATGTTTATATGTTATATGCGTGTATGTTTACACATGGACACCTAATATATAAATGTATGTCATTATTATTAAGAACAGTAATAGATAACAAATTTAATGAAATAAAAGTTTATATAAATGTTGAAATTGTGAAAATATTCATGTTTTTATTGCAAGCAAAATTGCAACAATATATTGGTAGGTATGACTAATTAGAAATCGAAATAAGTGATAAAGAGAAAAAGTAAGGAAAGGCTAACTTCGCGTGTAACAAAACTTTTTATACTCTTACAACTTGCAGGAATCAAGCTGACGAAATTCCTTCAAGTGTTTTGGCATCTTCATGACTTACATTGAAGACCATAAACTTAGACATTGAAGCTATGCATTTTAGTTCGCGTCAGTTATAATTTTAGGACTTGAGATATACATATTTAATATATTGACCAATTTCATTCTAATTAAGTGCTAAACCACATAATTTTGAAGAACAGTTGCCCATTTCATAAAATGTACATTTTGACAAACCTGAATAGAGGAAAACGGAAATCATTTTATGGGGTATATTGGGGGCAGAGAAAGTGACAGACTGATTGCATTAATTTACTCATTGTTCAGGCATACTCGAGAACATACAATATTTCGAAGCAATTTTATATAAAAATAATACTCATTGTATAACATATTCGGCATAAAACTAGTTAGAATAGTAAAAATCCTTATAAATAGTAAGTATATGTGAGTTTGGCAGTATTGACACGATTTTATCTACATACAATTAACATGTCACAAACTAATAAATTGCTCTCAGGTAAGGTAGATAGATAAATAGATAATTAAATGAGGATTGCACCGCGAACTAGGATCTATTGTGCCCTCTCCTAACTCACAACGTCTCAACTAGTCCCAGCAAGTTGACGAGTTCCAATATACTGATAGGTGCTATTGAGGCGATGTGATTCCTATTTCGAAACATGGATCCAAGGGCCTTAATCCTGCGTCTACAGACTGCTGTGCAGTCCATTAGCAGGTGTTCTGTTAGTAGGTGGTTTAACTCTATGCACCGACTTATAACAAATACCTCTGCTTGGAATATGCTCGAAAACCTACCCATAGGTATGGAGAGTTTTGCGCGTGGTCCTGCGACCCCTGCACCAATTCGCTCTGAAGTTTTCAAGCCGTCGCTGTACCACCTGATTGTACTGTCCCTAAGTAGTAGCTCGAGAGCGGGGTCGCTCCATTCGGCCTTGCTGCTGAGGGTGATCTTAAACTTCCTAGTGAACTTCACCTTTTTGGTAATGCTATCCCTAGGGAGAAGAGCCAGTGGTATGACGCCACTTAGCTCTTCCATCCGTTGGGAAGAGATTTCCTTACCTTTGCCAGTCCCCTCTGCTGTCATTTGGAGCAGAGTGTGTTTGGCGACTTGTCCAATTACCAGGTGTAGCGGGGTGAGTTCCAGCAAGACTTCAAGTGCCGCATAGCTCCCGTCATACAGACGCAGGCGAGCCTTTGCAGCTTCGATAGTTGAAGTCCTACCGACGTCTGTGATGCTTTCGGAGCCCAAGCCACCGCTCCATAAGTGATAATTGGTCGCACTACCATGGTGTACAACCATCCGATCGCAACGTGGAATCCAGCGTGAGACACAGGTATTTGACCATATTGGTCATCTCTATCTCTCTGCTCCCGAGTGTTAGGTTCCTGAGGCCAGGCAGAGACCTGTGCCTTGTAAACGGGACGATGGTCGTCTTCAAGACCATCGATGTTTAGTACGACGCTACTGCGCCAACCCTTGGCCAGGCCTAGTCCCCTCTGTACGATATCGCAACGAGTACACTCCAATTTTCCTCTGGCAATGATAACAATGTCGTCCGCATGTCCTTGGCAGCGGATTCCATTGTTAGTTAGCAACACAAGTAGTTCGTCCACGACGAGGCTCCACAGCAAGGGGGGCAGCCCCTTGTAGTGCCGAGACGAGTACTGGTATCTCCTACTGTGGTCTCAGCTATTCTGGTGCGCAGTACGGCCTCAATCCATCTACGCATCGGAGCCACCACATTCCTTTTCTCCAGTGTCCTTGCCACGCTCTTGTGAGGGAAGGAAGAGACGTGTTGTCAAAGGTACCTTCGATGTCTAAGAAGGCGTATAACGTCCCCTCCCCAGCTTCCAGCGAACACTGTATCTCGGAGGTTAGCTGGTACAGAGCAGTGTTGGTCGATCTGCCTGCTCTGTAAGCATGCTGATTCGCGTGCAGAAGTGACGTTATCAGAGCATTCGACCTTCTTTCTTGATCCAAGATCTTTTCCATACTCTTTAGTAGGAAGGAAGTTAGACTAATCGGTCTAAAGGGTTTAGCCAGAGAGTAGTCCTTCCTTCCCACTTTCGGTATAAAGATCACCTTTCCTGTCCTCCATGGTTCAGGGATATACGCCAGCGCCAGGCTATCTCTCATCAGCTGATGAAGGTATGACAGTAGAACCTGATCTCCTTATTGCAGAAATGCTGGAAAGATACCGTCCGCTCCCCGGGACTTGAATTTGGCGAACGAGGCCATAGCCCACCTGAATGAGTCCGCAGTGAACAGTTTCCTTGCGACTATACAATCTAGGCGAGACGGCTTATGCTCTGCGACAGGTAGACACTGGTCTTCCTCAACTATCTCCGGGAAATGCGCTCGCAAGAGTGCCGTAACTCTCTCCTCCGCATTGGTGGTATAAATACCGTCACATTTTTTAATCGCTAGATCTGTGTTCGTCTTCCCCCTAGCCAGAGCTTTGTGCAGTCTTGCTGCTGTAGAAGAGATGTTTGCAGAGAAATTTCTAAAATTCTTCTGCTTTGCAGACTTAATCTCCTTATTATAGGCAGTAAGGTTGCTCTGTACTCCTCCCAGTTCCCAGTACGCTTGGCTTTGTTGAAGAGCTTACGTACTTTCGATCTGAGTCCGAGAGTTTTCTTGACCATCAGGGCAGTTGCGTCATTTGGTGATCATCTTTAGGGGGCAGCTGCAGTGATACGCGCTTGTCACGGCCTGGTTCAGAGCAGATAGCCTGTTCTCCAGTCCCAAGGCCGTCGTACCTCTGACTAGCTTCCCTTCCTCTTTAAGATTTAACTCTAACGTATCCCGATATGTGGTCCAATTTGTGTTTTTGGGAATACGTTTGGGGGGGGATTTGCATGACCGTAACCCCTCGTTCGAATCTCAGGATCCTGTGGTCTGACGGTGAAGGCTCTGACGACACCCTCCACTGTGCGACCACCCCCGACATGAGTTCGTTACTCAGGGTGATGTTCAGCACATCTCTCCTGTTACTTGTGACGAATGTAGGTTTACATCCTACATTCTCAATACTTAAATTATGAATAATAATAAATTCGAGGAGATACTCACCTCATGCATTGCAGTCTGTACTCCAACATTCAGTGTGGTACGCGGTCGCATAACACCCCAGGACCAGGAGCAGTTTGTTCCTCCTGCAATAGTTCACCAAGCCCTGCACAGCCTCAGGGAGAGCAGTATGTGTGTCTCCTGGAAAATAGGCCGCTTTCAGGATGAAGTCCGCATCTTCCTTGTCTCTGGCCTACACTGCGACCAGGTCCTGTGTTAGGAATTCTGAAATACAGAAGTAATCAATATTTCTAACTAACTACTATACAAGCTCGGGGTCTCCCACTGGAGAGATCCCAGATTACCTTGTTACAGTCCGAATTGAGGCCCCTGACCTCTCCTCTGTGGACCCATGGCTCCTGTATTAACAGGATGGCCAGGTTATCCGCCGCGTGATGCAGGTTTACCTGGGCTATTTCCATACCTACGAGCACTATAGGATCGGTTCAATGAGGAACTGATCCTCATCTGCCCCGTCCCTCGCAATACCCTCTAGGTCCTGAAGTCTCTCTAGAAGCTCTTGCGTAGAGGTTAGAAACTCTCCCACCATCGGCTCCACCGCTGGGACTTCCACTGTGGCCTCCGCAGTTGCAACCTGCTACTGGTGCTAGGACGAGTGGCCTCCTCGTTTACCTGCATCTTCTCGTCTTCCTTATCGGTAGCCTTCGGCTTGTAGGTCCTCATGACTACCGTGCTAAACCGATAGCCCTTCTTACCACTCGCCAGGCCGAGGTAATGATTCCTCTGTTATGGTTCTTGACGAGCCCCAAAGCAAACTCGTGAAGGTTTCCCTCAATTCTTGGGAGGAGTACCATCATACAGTGCATGATCGAGATGTCCTCCCCCCTCTTTACGCTTAGAATGGGACCTTCCCAGCCCACTAGCTTAGGAGCGATCTCTCGAAGTTAGTTGGCGCTTGCTTCATCTTTGCAGTCGACCTGCATGAACCCGCCCTTGAAGTATACCCCATGGAAGGCTACCGGGTCCTCACATCCCCTGTACACCTCTTTTTATGAGGAGATCTTGCAGAGCGGTAAGCTCCTCTGCTTCCAGAGTCTCCGCCGGGTAGTTCAGAGGCAGCACAGCCATTCGTATGCCTTTTAATGGAGTTGGCCTCCAGCTACCTGGGCGTAGTTGCCCCGTTGCCTTTGGAGTTTGGTGGATCCTGTGGCGTTATCTGGCTACTTTTGCGCCACTCCGAGCCCCGCTGCTCCTCTTACTGCTGGATGTGGTATTTGTGCCTTTACGCACTTTCGTGGCCAGGAAGGCCATGTTGCCTCTGACCCCTTCCTCAGGAGTTCTTCCCTCCTGGAGGAGCCTTAGGTACCATTTTAGGCTGGTACTACTCATACCCTTTCTGCGAGGGTTATCATGCCCACCCGGACGACCTGTTGGTGGTAGAATGGGCAGTCTTCCCCTGAGCCTCCTTTTCCTTCTGCCAGCGCCTCCTGCTGCAAGTTCGTTGCGACTCCCCTGAGTTGATCCTGCATTGGGGAGTTGTGGAGGCGTTCGCTGCGTTATTTGCGGATGCAGTGAATGTCGCCTGCTGAGCGCCGCTGCATGAGGCATGTCATCATAAACCTCTCTGGCATGCTCCTCAAACAGCGCTCGCTCATCAGGCGATAGGGTATGCAGGAAACTAAACTTGCGTTTAGCTCCTGAGCTTCATGAGCTGTTGTTTGCGTTGTCCTTGGTCGTCTGCAATGGTCTTCTGCCTTAAGCCCCTGCACCACGGCAAGGTATCTACCATTCGCAGAGGGTAAGGTACCTCACACACCATCACCAATCATATGGAGTAAAGTCAACCGGATGTTCGAAAATCCTGATATCACTTATATGAGAGCTATGTCCAATTTCCGATCAATTTTATCGATAACACCTGAATGGTGGCAGAGCTGCGGGTTCGCGCGAAGTTCTATCTTCAATCATTCAGAGTAAGTCGGAGGCCTTTATAAAAGCTGAGAATAGGAGCGTCGCTTGATCTGCTGGTCTAATAGAATAGGGGGTGACCATGAACAAGCATATTGCGGCGTCTATTATCCATGGCATGAGCACGGCCAGGATAAATCGAATTGATATGGTGGGCATTCCTCTATAAAGATTGGAGAGCTCAAGTGGGAGAAATTAAGAAGGGAGCTAGATTCGCCTGAATCTATTATTGGTTTGCTCAATATGAAACGTTAATTAAGCTAACAACTGGAACGTGTTCATTGGCATCTGTTGTTGATAAACTGTACTCTCTTATCCTACCCTAATCACGGTGCAGGCTTCAGTAAACAAAATATTGGAATGATCGAATGGAATGCTCTCTTAGAATATGACAGGCTAGAATGTAATTGCTATATATGTTTTTGCTTCTAAGTACTTTTATACTTATTAAGTTAAAGCAATTCGCCTTCTGATCAACTACTATTTTTTTGTTATTAAGAACTACAAAAAAGTTAAGTCCCAGTTTTATTGATGTTTTTAAACCACAAGCAAATGAAGATTTGACAGATACAACCAGCGAAACAAAAAAGCCGTTGCCGCTAGGGACTTCCCGAATTCCCATATAACAGCCATACGTTATGCAGAGAAACTTTTTAGACTTGGCTCCTGTAATTCGTGTTTTCATTTAAGTAAAACAAAATCATGACTTTGCATGTAATTGAACCGACGAAAATTAAAATAATTAATAGCTTTGTTCACGATTGTATGTATTATTATATATAAATGATCAGGATGACGAGAAGGGATGAAATCCGGATCCGGATGACTGTCTGTCTGTCCGTCCGTGCAAGCTGTAACTCGAGTAAAATAGAGATATCTTGATGAAACTTGGTACAGATTCCTTGGTGCCATAAGAAGTTTGGTAATGTAGATGGGAGTAATCGGATCACTACCACGTCCACAAACCCCATTAATCAAAAGCTATAAATTGCCATCACCTAGTAGCAACTATAATTTAGTAAGTAGTTAAAAAGTAGGCGTGGCCTGCTCCTTAATAAGTTTAAGGTATATATCACCAAAACCATTCAATCTATTTGATCCAGATTTGCACAGGTGCACAGGACAAATCTTTTCGATTTCGAGCGTTCTACGACAGTATATAAATGGGTGAAATTCCGAATATGGCCAACCCGTTGCCTAGTGTTAACTTTTTATCGAAAATATTAATCCCTCTGTGAGCTATATTATTGGAGTTCCGAGAGATTTACTTTCTGAAAGCAGAACGCTTGTATGTCAAAAATTAATTGAATCGGGCCAATACTTTCCTCAATCCCCATATACCTAATGTAGAGATTTGCGAAGTCATATGATTTGCAGCCAAACAAAAGCGGAACTGTATCTAACTGTGTCTAAATAACGTGTCCATCAAACAATAAGAAAAGATGTACGCCTTAAATATGAAAATCGAGTGTCTAAGTCATTCCAAGTCATAAACGCGTTCATGGTGATGGATCGCTCATGGTACGGGCAGCATTTCAATCAAAAGGCAAGTCAAAATTTGTGTTTGTGCCAGGCAAAATTAATGCAGAAATTTACAATGATTTGTTGGAAAATGGACTCTTTCGTTTCGATGGTGATGAATGGATGTGTATTGTTAACGCCCAAACCGCAAACCCAAACTGGCAACAGCGCGCCAGTCATTTCTTCTTTTGGCTACGTGGCGCCAATTGGAGAGTCTATTTCCAACAATGGAGGTCTTCCTCTTCCTCTGCTTCCCCGGCGGGTAGCGCGTCGAATACTTTCAGAGCTGTAGTGTTTTCGTACATTCGGACAACATGATTTATCCATCGTAGCCGCTGTCTTTTAATCCGCTGAACTATGTTTATGGCGTCGTATGTCTCATACAGCTTATCGTTCCATCCAATGCGATATTCGCCGTAGGTAACGCTCGAATGACCCTAAATCTTTCGAGAACCTTGCTCTCGAAAACTCGTAATGTCGACTCATCAGATGTTGTCATCGTCCATGCTTTTGCATCATATAGCAGGACACGACAGGAATAATGAGTGACTTATAGAGTTTGGTTTTTGTTCGTCGAGAGAGGACTTTACTTCTCAATTGTCTACTCAGTCCAAAGTAGCCCAGCAGGTTATTCTCAAGGCTGACATTGTTGTTGCTGTTAATGCCTGTTCCAAGGTAGACCAATTATTTATAACTTCAACGTTATGACTGTCAATAGTGACGTGGCAGCCTATTCGCGGGTTTGAATCTTGCTGCAACAAGATTGTGGTCCGAGTCGAAGCCAAGGCGAAGTCGATCAGCCTCAATCCATTTGGAGATTTTTCTTCGTGGAGGCTGAATTTATCGACTGTCGTGCCGAAGATACCTTCTTTGCCCAACCTGTCCTTAAAGTCGCCAAGCACGATTTTGACATCGTGGCGAGTGCGTTCCACGCCCTCCGTCGGGGCGTGGGCGCAAATCAGCGATATGTTGGAGAACCTCAGTTTGATGCGGATTGTGGCGGGATGGCAGTACTCGGCGACGGAGTCTGTCTCGCAGCACGAATCCCACACCGAACATGCGTTCCTTTATATGACCATAAGGCCATTTGTGTAGTAAAAGCCACAAGGACCTACTCGCCTCAGTCCTTGTCCCGTCCATCATGTTGTGATAGACCAGATCGATCATGTTGTGATAGACGGAAGACACGTCTTCAGTGTTTTAGATGTGCGTGCGCGCCGAGGTTCTAATATCGACTCGGACCACTATATTGTTGCAGCAAAGATTCGCATCCGCTTCTGTTCAGCAAGAAACGCACGTCAACAAACACAAGGAAGGTTCGACGTCGAGAAGCTGCAATCGGACGATTTTCTACTCGACTTGCACTCTTGCTCTTTGGGAGCACTTGTCAACAAGTCGGTATAAGGGAACTGTGGGACGGCATTTCAAGCTCCTTACGTACAGCTGCAATCGAAACCATTAGTTTTCTGAAAATGTAAAAGAACAGCTGGTAAGACGATGAGGGCCGTGTCGCAGCGGAGTGAAATTAGACTGCCTACCTCGCAATGTTACTATCGACCACAACACGTCCGTGATGCGATAGATACCGAGGCTTGAAGAGGGAAGCGAGACGCATGTGCAGACAGAAAAATATATTAGAAAGGCCAAAATGCCTAAGTGTGTTGAGCTTGAAAAGCTGGCCGACAAAGGTAATGCTCAAAAATTCTACGAAAAAATGCGGCGACTAACAGAAAGTTTCAAGACCGCAGTTTACTCTTCTTGAATCCTAGGAGGTGGTCCAGTAAAAGATACCGAGAGCATACTAAAATTATGAAGGAAACACTTCTCCAGCCTGCTGAATGGCAGTGAAAGCATAACGCCAGGAGAAGGCGAACCGTCAGGCTTGAATTTTCAGTCTGAGAATTGCCCACCAAATGGAGGTTTATTTTAATGTTCAAAAACCTATTACGTGACATACAGTTCGCGACGAGTGGAATGCCAAGATCGTCATCTAAACTCCAATAAAATCGCTCGGTATGTAATTCATGAAAACCAGTTAATATAAATATACCTAAAAACTGAACCATCAAATTCAAAATCGTGTCTGTTGTTTTGAGCAGCGTACAGTATACTTTTCTCTGTTATTAAGCCAATCAGATCACCATCAAAAAACTGTTTAAACAACTTTACATGGGTGTGGACTTTTAGTCATTCGACAATACGCCTTTGTCTTAATTGAATATTTTCGCCGCCTTCATTGGTTGTACTATATAAAGGTTGCATTTTTCTCCAGACAAGCTCCTCAGCATCTTTTTTATTGGTTTGGCTTGCGTTTCGTAACTGCAAAGAGGCTCACCCCGCTTCCCAGTCTGACACATTTGAGTGACGGGAAATTACCTAAAGAGTATCAGGCATATCTTTCGGAAAAATGGAAGAAATTGAATCATCTTCATTCCCTTCCTCTTCATCACTTACAACACCTAGAACTGGCGGCACTATTACTAAATTATTCAATTTCATCACCAATTATGAATTCAATTCTTGACGAAGCCTCAAGTTCTAAATAGCTTTGCTTGCTCGTAAATTTACGTTTGGTTGCCATTATATAGATTTGTAAACACCTGTAAAATATGGTAAATTTTTATATAGATACGCCCATTGTACACGCTTGTGTATAGCACAATAAAAACTAACAATTTAGTCATAAGGTTTTATTCCGTTGTATCAATTGCTTCTTGATTTGTGTAATGAAAAGTGAAAGCATCAAATGGAATTTAAAATTTTGCTATAAGGAAGTAGGCGTGGTTGTAATCCGATTTCGCTCGTTTTCGCACTGTGACATAAAACTATGAGAAGAATGTCATGTACCAAATTTAGTCGAAATCTGTAAAACGAATCCCGAAACAAGTGATTTCACCGAAAAGTGGGCGCTGCCACGCCCTTGGTCCAATTTTTACGCCGGCTCCCATAAAGTCCTCTCAAAGCGATTCGGATGTAAAATTTTATGTCTCTGTCGTATTCAGTTATTGATTTATCACACTTTTCACAGTTTTTAACAGTACCATTATATGGGAAGTGGGCGGGGTTATTTTCCAATTTGTTATAGTATCGGTAGGGGTGCTTACGAGATTTATCCTGAGTGAATTTGGCTATTGTTGTTTTAATGGTGTAGGATATATGTACATTAAATCTATTAAATTCTTCATTAAATTTTTAGCCCACAGATGCCCCTAGCTACTGCGATTCCCTGTGCCAAATTAGAGTTTGTGGGCGTGGTAGTGGTCCTATCTACGAACTGTCTCGTATTTCTTGCCAAGTAACATGTGTACTAAGTTGCAAGATATCTTAATTTTTGCTCAAGTTACATCTTGGACGGACGAATTTCAACTCATGTCGTCATTCTGATCTTTATGTTGAAAATCGATTTGTGTTGTTGCATTATCGGATAGTATACACTATAATAAGTATTCTCTCAAATTTTGAAATCGAAATTCAAATTAATACGTTCAGGACAGTATTTCTTGTAGAAAGGGAATAGAGTGGAGAGCATAACAACTCCAATCTTCAGTGGCGTAGCTAGGGGGGGTCGAAGGGGTAATAATCAGAATAACAAAGAAAAATATTAATTTTTACATGAATACTCTTCAGTCTTTGAATTTGTCTTATATCTTTCTTAAAATAGGAGGCAAAATAGGCAAAAAATCCTGCAAATTGTGTCAAAAGTACAAGATATAGGGCGAAAATGGTTTTTTTCTATGGCTTTTTAATAAGATGTCTTGTAAATTTACTATCAATTTCCTCAAAAACCGTATGGTGAGAGCTTTGGAACTTAATTTGAGTGGCTTCTAGTTCCTAAATTTTATATACTTAATATAGAAGATATTTTGTAAAAATTCACTTTTGTTTGAACCACCTTATGAAACTTGTAGGTGGGTAGATAAAGAGGGACGGCAGAACATCCTTGGCCCCGGGCGCCCGAAGTTGTAGCTATGCCACTGCCAACATTTAAACACGTTTTTCTCAGAATGCGTTTTTCAAAATGGTTTCCACTCTCAAAGGAAGAGTTTTGTAGATATCTAGTTCCGATTATTAGCTAATGGTGCTATGGAAGCTTTTATTATTTTAAATTTGAAATCTTCCTATTTTTTTCGACGAAAAACTATCGAAAAGGGGCCATTTTGTAAAATTTCTAAAAAAAAGAAAAAAAATTTCCTACAGATTAATAATCATTTTGAAATTTTGGTTTTAGACCAAAATTGCGGCCGCAATCGTAGACATAGTACAGGATATGTTTTTATGGATGTATTTATTTATAAAAAATCGGACTGACTAGTTTATTTCAAAATTAAAAGTAGAATTCGCGAAAATCAGTGATCTGAGGCGATCTCTTAAACAACCAATAATATTATTTTTTACATGTACCAGCTCAAACAGAAAAGAGCTTATAGAGTTGTAATTAAAAATTTACACCAGTCAACTGAGGTTAGTGATATAAAAACTGAGATAGACATAATAGGGCATAAAGTAAGGAATATTGTTAATATTCGAAGTCGTCAAACAAAGCAACCTTTGCCAATGTTTATTGTTAAACCCAGATTAGATTGGATAGATAAACAAAGATTGCACCGTCTATTGAGTCCTCTCCTCAGTCACAAAGTCTCACCTAGCCCCAGCGATGTGATCCCTATTTGGAAACATGGATCCAAGGGCCTTTATGCTGCGCCTATAGACTGCTATGCTGCAACCAAAACCATTGATTTTCGGAGAATGCAAAAGAACAGCTGGTACGACGAGGAGTGCCGTGTCGCAGAGGAGTGAAATTAGACTGCCTACCTCGCAATGTTACGATCGACCACAACACGTCCGGGATGCGATAGATACCGAGGCTTGAAGAGGGAAGCGAGACGCATGTGCAGACAGAAAAATATATTAGAAAGGCCAAAATGCCTAAGTGTGTTGAGCTTGAAAAGCTGGCCGACAAATGTAATGCTCGAAAATTCTACGAAAAAATGCGGCGTCTTACAGAAGGTTTCCAGACCGGAGCATACTCTTGTAGAACCCCCAAAGGTGATCTAGTGACCGATGCCCAGAGCATACTAAAATTATGGAGGGAAAACTTCTCCAGCCTGCTGAATGGCAGTGAAAGTACAACGCCAGGAGAAGGAGAACCCGATTCCCCAATCGATGACGATGGAGCAGACGTTCAATTGGGGCCAAGCCTCCTCAACATCACGTATAAAGTATCGAGCGTATTGATTAAGCCCACCGTCAGCAAACTGATTGGAGCTTATTAGTGTGGCTTCAGACCTGGCAAATCAACAACCGACCAGATATTCACCATGCGCCATATTTTGGAAAAGACCCGTGAAAGAAGAATCGATGCACACCACCTCTTCGCCGATTTCAAAGCTGCTTTCGACAGCATGAAAAGGAGCTGCCTTTATGCCGCGATGTCTGAATCTGGTATCCCCGCAAAACTAATCATTGATATCATCGGCCTCAACACCCGCGACGTTAGTTCTGCTTTCTCCTGACTGGACAAGGAAACAAAGCAAATGAACGAGGGCAAGACGAAATATCTCCTGTCATCAAACAAACAGTCGTCGCACTCGCGACTTGGCTTTCACGTCACTGTTGACAGTTATAACTTTGAAGTCGTAGATAATTTCGTCTATCTTGGAACCAGCGTAAACACCACCAACAATGTCAGCCTGGAAATCCAACGCAGGATTGCTCTATACAATAGGAGCTACTTCGGACTGAGTAGGCAATTGAAAAGTAAAGTCCTCTCTCGACGAACAAAAGCCAAACTCTATAAGTCGCTCATAATTCCCGTCATGCTATATGGTGCAGAGGCTTGGACGATGACAACAACTGATGAGTCGACGTTGCGAGTTTTCAAAAGAAAAGTTCTGCGAAAGATGTATGGTCCTTTGCGCATTGGCCACGGCGAATATCGCATTCGATGGAACGATGAGCTATATGAGATATACGACGACATTGACATAGTTCAGCGAATTAAAAGACAGCGGTTAAGCTGGTAGGTCATGTTGTCCGAATGAACAAAAACACTCCAGCTGTGAAAGTGTTCGACGCAGTACCCGCCGGGGAAGCAGAGGAAGAGGAAGACCTCCACTGTTGGAAAGACCAGGTAGAGAAGGACCTGGCTACGCTTGGAATATCCAATTGGCGCCACGTAGCGAAAAGAAGAAACGACTAGCGCGCTGTTGTTAACTCGGCTATAATCGCGTAAGCGGTGTCTACGCCAATAAAGAAGAAGAAGAAAATAGACTGCTATGCAGTCAATTAGCAGGTGTGTTCTGGAGTTTCAGTCTTGAACCCAATAATAACAACAAAACAATATATGATTTGTAACACATTAATAATGCGCTGGTAGTCATAGTTATCGCTGTCAAAAATTTGGATATACAAAGACTTATTGTACAAAACTATTTAACTGTACTTGATCATTCTAGTCGTTAATGCGTTAAAAACATAAACTCACCAGCGAATCATAAAAGCTGTAATGTATATCAAAAACTTGTACAACAGAACAATATAATTCAAAGCCAAAAACTTCATAAATCATAAGTATGTACATTTACTCAACAAATTTGCAATCATCCAGATCAAAGTATCAATTACAATGCAACAAGAAGAAATTCAACATCTGCTGGAGTGCTAAAAAGTAATGAGGATAACACTTTGCAAAAAATGTAAATGCTACTTAGCAAACAATTTCAATCATTCCTTTTTTAGTTTGGTAATACCAATCAAACTTCGACTGAAAATCATAATACCAAAAAATAGTTGCGTTGGTCTGAAGTTGCATTGCTACTTCAATTCAACCGAGTATACAATGAGATACATACATATATGGTATACAGCTGGTACTGTTTTTAATTCAAATATACATACATATGTAGAAATTCTTAAACACTACCAGTCAATGAAAATGTACAAGATCGTAAATTCGCTACGTAACAGAAGAAGCTAAGAAGAAACTAAACTTAGTAATCTCAGTAATGATCTATCCAGTATGTTTATTAGATGATAGTCAAGAAACTCGATGACTTAAAATCATTGCCTAGATTTGGCTTTTAGAAATTAAAAATATACACGAACTAAAATGTACATATACATATATGAACATATATATTAAAAAATCGATTTTAATGAAATAATCATTAATATTTCTTGATTTATAAAATTGTTTCTTCAATCTTGCTGAATGCTATTAAGATAGATTGCAAATAAAATAAAGAAATGTTTACTCCATATATTTCACCCAAATATCTCTTCACTAGTGCTAATAATTTCAGAGTTGTAAGCAACACACAATGCATGACAAAGCCATTTCATGTATACTAAATCTATTAACCTCATCCATATTTAATAATTCGAAAAAAAAAGTCACATGCATGATCACAACAGTGCATTTATAGCATGTTATTGATTTAGTTTATTGGATTTTTAAAATGATTATACATCAAATGCACTTAAATCCAATACATAGCACATAACATTCATATACTTACATATATTGCAGTCACGAGTGTTTCGAGGATAATTACATATGTGTGACATTTTTATATTCCAGAATTGTTTTTTTGCTAGATTCGTTTTTACGTTGTAATAATTTTGATATTTTTTTGTTTTGTTTTTGCTTCTTTTGTAGAAGATATTAGATATAATATTTTGTAGAAATAAAATTGCACGTGCACATTGAATATGTAATTTATGTATATATCCTTTGAAATTGTGATGCCATCGAAACAAACAAAAAAAACTAGAATATAGACAACTCTAAGATAATAGGTTATAACTAAATGAAAATATGTACATACATATGTATTTATGTAGAGACGTTGCCACATGCATTTCAACGGTACTTGTTAATATGTACACATGTATGCACGTACCAGAGTTTAATTAAAATTATTCTGTGGTCATATAATGCAATAATGCATATTTACAGTTAAAATATATTTTTGTTCCATATAACTAATAAATGAAATAATAAAAAGTTGTACGTTTGAAGGAGAAACATTTAGAGATTAATATAGGAAAGCTTACAACTAATCCAAACAATGTTGAATCAATTGCGACGTGTACGTCGACGTGATGCGTTCGAGTAAGAAGATGCCGAATTTCCCGGATTTGGATGTTGGCCGCTATACAAGCTATCAAGAAACTCGTGTAATGATGCCTCACTAGAATTTTAATAGTAAATATATGAAAGCATATAATTGATTTACTCCGAATTACCTCGTTGGAATATTACGCTTGAACTTTCCACTGCCATTCCTATCGTTATGCGGGCCTGGCTGTTGAGAATACGGTTGTTGCGGAGTTTGGTGATTCGGTGAATTAGTGGTTGGTTGTTGCTGCTGTTGTTGTTGCTGTTGCGCACCGCGTACAATGCGGTATTGTACCATATGAGAATTAGGTTCCAAATGCGAAAGAGCCCCTTTTTGACAGTTCGCCCATTCAGTAATATCGTAGACTTTACCCTCCATGAGTGCCAGGTATCTCCATCGTAGCCCCAACATGCTGGTTTCTGCCCAAATATCTCCCTAATTGGTGTATACAATAAAAATTGTTATTGGTATATACATACAAATTTGTTTTCTAAATATTACTTCTCTGGCAGAATGTCGAATTTTGCAGGAAGCGCATTCTCTAGCAGCGTAGTGTGGCCGTTCCGTTATTCGACGGGGATGTCTTAAGCCACAAGTGCTACACCTGAAAATATGTATTTATTTATATTTTTTTATTAAAATTGATTTCATTAACACTTTGCACCTTATCGTATTGGCAGCCTCTGTTATTTTTGTTTGTAATTGTGATAACAAATCGTGCAGCTCAGTCCATGCTTTTTCAGCGTGTAAAGCTTCAGCTAGACTCTGGTCATAGGCAAGACGTTTTTCCTAAAATATATATTATTAGCGTAATTAAATTATTTATACACTACTCTCATATATTTCTCACAGGCTCTCCAATTAATTCAAATGCTCGTTGAAGCACTTTAAAAGCTTCTTCTGCGCCGGCTTGTTTATTCTTATCCGGATGTACCAAAACAGCAATTTTTTTGTAGTGTTTACGTATCTGTTCCTGTGAACAATCAGGCGGTACTCCCAGTATGCTACAAACAATTGAAATATTAAAACAAACAAACTAATTACACTTAAAACTTACCTATATGCATCTTTTCCTTTACAATTAAGTAGAGAATACATGGCCTCCTCACCTGTCTGTGGCAGTCGTCCACTCTTCATACTTTCCTTTGTCATTTCAGGTGGTTTCTTTTGACAGAAACTTCGCCAGAAGGCCCATTGAGAGTTCTTTTGAAAGCGTGCATCAAACCGTCTCCAATAACTTTTCAGCCAAATGTTAGGTTTATTGGAGTTTTGTTTAAAATCCTTTCGTAACTGTTGTGCATACAGAAAGCAACATTCACCAGCGTGCACCAAACGATCATATGCCACACTACACCCAAGCACCACAATATCATATATCAAATAGAACAACCAAGTCAATATCTTTATAGTATATTCCAGCCATGTATAAAGAAATTTTTTCGCTAATTCATAGTTTCTATTCGTTGACCCTGCCGAAGAGTTGTTATACGAGGAGTTTGTGTTTCGGCTGCGTTTTGATGAATATGAATAGGAGGAATTCGAGTTAGCATTGGCATAACGTGTGCGTGATTGATTTACGTTGAAGGGGGATGTATTAGAATTGTTATAGAATGAAGATTTGTTTGATTTCCTTATATTTGCAGTAGATGAATTAGATTGATTTGTTCCGGTAACAAAACCATTATTATTTGGCCTAGAAGCACGTTCTCCATTTTCATTGTTTTTTGCCGTAACATTGTAATAACCATTGAAGTCTTTGTCACCATTAAAAGAATTCGATTTTAGATTCTTGTTGCTATTTATCTCGATTTTATTGGTTTCGATTTCGTTGCGTCGATGATTGGTGCGTTTTTTATTCATGTTGTTGTTGCTTTTATTAAAACCAGTAGGATTTACGTTGGCTTCTGAGATGTTTATCTTTTGGTTCCCCCTTTGTCCAACTTTGCTTTGAGTATTATTATTGCTACTGATATTGTTCGATGTCGAATTGGCGCTTACAGTAATGCTGCTTTGATTTATCCGCTTCGTGTTTTTAGATACAACACCATTTTGAAATTGCTGTAAATTTTCTTTGTTTTCATGCGTTGGAGATTTTTTATTTGAGCGCCCTCCTGTTTCATCTTCAAAACTTATTTGCCTTCGGGTAAGCCCTAGATTTCCCGAAGCGTTGTCTACACTGCTCTTCATATCTCCTCCTTTCCGTTCCGAAGTTATGTTTTTTCCGCTTCTTCCGGCTTGTGTTTGCCTATAATTGTGGTGTAACTGTGTTGTATCAGATTGGTTATTTACTTTGCTTAGAACATCTGAATAGGACATTCGCATCGGTTTTACTTCGGCAACAATTCGCTTCTTCACCTCAGGAGCAATTAGATTAGTTGGTGACATTGAAACGGAAATAGTTGATGTTGGTGTGAGAGCTTCTTTGGAATTGCACTGATTATCATTATCCAAAGTGTCTGTCTCTGGAACAGTTCCCGATACTGGCGTTGATTGCGATTGAATAGCGGTTGAAGAAATCGAAAATTGTATTGACTCTTCAACTACATCAGGATTGTTGGACATAATTTGATCACTTCCAATACTTGTTATTTCTTGCTCAATGGCAGTGTTATATGTCTCTGAATTCAATGCATTTTGTGATTGCATTGGAAGTTGTTGAATGGGTGCACCAGTTACTTTCGGTGACCAATTATGTACAAGATTGTTTATTATCATATTGGCGGATGCGGTATTAGCACTTTGTTGGCAAATAGGTTCTTCATGATTATTCACCATAAATATGGGTGTGTGTTGCGTCACTTGTAAAGTTCCAGTTTTAATATCAGGTCGATTCAAAGTAGGCTGGTTGTCTGGTGTTGGCATCAAGGTATTGCTTGAGAAAAGCTCATAGCTATTAAAGTATTGAGGAGTTGGGGGCTGTGCCTGCGATTGATGTATATGGAACGCTGGTTGAGGCTGCTGATATTGCGAAGGTGGAGCCTGCTGTTGATATTGCGATTGGGGACCCTGCTGTGGGGACTGTCCGTGATATAAAGCATTGGCTTCGTTGGCTAATGCTGCATTGGCTGCATTTTCTTGGCAGTGATAAACTTTTAAGAAGTTTCCATGACCAACTGGAAGGACTGAATAAGTTTCCGGTTGCCCAGGTTGTGAGGAGTATAAATTGTAATAATATTCATTGTAGTGTTGGAATTGATGTTGTTGTTGCTGTGTTTGTGATGCGGGTGACATATATGGAGGTCCCATTAAAAGTGTTTGTGGTTGAGCTGCTGCCTGGTTCATACGTTGCGCTAACAATTGCGACGTCATCTCTACACCAACAGTACTGGGCACAGAACAGTATGCCTCCTCGCTATAAGATCCGTCGTGGGTAGACATTTCAGACTTCACAAAATTTGTTCAATTCTTATTTGCTGAAACGTGAAGCGCGTTGTGACAAGATTGCATGCATTTAAAATAGTTCTATTTGTTGCACAATATTACGAGATTGGGTATTCATATATGTAAATAATATTAACAAAGTCACAATTACAGCAGGAAATTTCTTATAAACGGAATAAAACGGTTTAAAGTAAATCCCACTATAACACAATTTTATTGTTGTACCAACTGAAAATTCTTTACTTTTAACCTATTGGAATTCATATATCCGTAGATTGTCATTTAGAGTAGGTAATATGTCAAAAATAAGTTGTAAGCAAACTTAGCTGTGGTTGCAATTAAAAATGGTTTTCATCCACGCTATACGTGATATGATAATCATTTTTAAAACAAATCTTTTTAACTATTTTTATATAAACAGCAATTCAGTTACTATTTAGCAGTGTAAGCAATATATAAATAGAATTTGTAAAACAAATTATATAAATAAAATTTGAATTAAGTTTTAACCCAGACAGCAGAGGGCTATAACAGTAATATTGAAAACAATAATCAAGAATCGTAGAAACTTGGTGTAACGGAGCAACTCGACAGGAAAAATTTATGGTATACTGACTGTATTGCTGTACGCGTTGGCTGTGGAGATTCCATATTGTTTATGGAATACAATATATGGAATACTAATTCTTCTCTTAATTGGCGTAGACACCGCTTACGCGATTATAGCCGAGTTAACAACAGCGCGCCAGTCGTTTCTTCTTTTCGCTACGTGGCTCCAATTGGATATTTCAAGCGTAGCCAGGTCCTTCTCCACTTGGTCCTTCGAACGGAGTGGAGGTCTTCCTCTTCCCCTGTTTCCCCCGGCGGGTACTGCGTCGAATACTTTCAGAGCTGGAGTGTTTTCGTCCATCCGGACAACATGACCTAGCCAGCGGAGCCGCTGTCTTTTAATTCGCTGAACTATGTCAATATCGTCGGAATACTAATTAGTATGCCATATATTGAAAGCAATGAACTGTCACTTTAGCAGTTTCACAGATCAGTTTTCATTTCTATGAAAATTTCGAAGAGGCAACATATCCTATTTACACATATACCGACGGCTGTACTTTCATTTCGGTAATATTAAATTTAGAAGGGCGAGCATTAAGACGGTTGTGTTAAATTATAAAAATAAAGTATTTTCAAAATAACTTAATACATTTTTCCAAAAAATTAATGTTTAGTTTAATATTGTTAATTTGCGGAAAAATTTTACAAAGTTGATTGGCGAATGAGCGAAGTCTTAAATTTAATAAAGTTATACAAGCATAAATCAAAATATCATTGCTCATATTAAATTTATTATTTTAATTGGTATATAAAATTTATGCTACAATTATTATGTAGTAGTCTGAAAATTTAAATTGTTATTTTTTCCAAAAACACATTTGTAGAAAGAAATATATTTCTTCTTTTTTTATTTTCCACATAAATTTTTTTGACCATATAAGAATTTAAACAGTTCAAGAGCTCAAAACATGCGCTACATCGCAAATGATTATGTTATGATAGTAAATGCCCACATACAGATTTGGCAACGGCAATGGCAATAGATTTGACAGTATGCAATAAATTTTAGCCTGTCGAGATGCCCCGTTAGTACGCTATAAATTTTTGTGTGGCAGTGGTCCGATTTTGCCCATCTACAAACTCGTCATCACTGTGTTGCGAGAATACGAGTACCAGAGATAAAGAGATCCCCAACTCTCCTGCCGCTGAAAATGTGAGAACCGCTCACCTACCGAACTTTGACAGTTGACTGGATTGGGTAGGTTTTGACGTTTTACAATTGGAATGACTGGAACGGCCAGATTGAAATTATACCAAAAATATATGTGAACGGAGGAATTTGTTGCCGCCGTTCTAGATCGCAAATAAAAAGTAAAAAAAAAATGAAAATCAAAGAAAATGCGAAATTTAAACATATTTCATGAAACGTTTTGCTATTTGATGCATAGAATAATTAATTTTTCAATTACAAATGATTAAAAACATTTATTAATTGAGAACTAACAGGCTTAATTCACCTTATTAAGTAGTGAAATATCAAAAGTCAGTTGTTTTAATATATCATAAAATCATAAAAAAAGATTTAAGTAGTTTCGTCATATATTAAAAGTCCAATATATAATAATTAATAAGTCAATCCAGACCTTCCCCAAACACCTATATCGTATATACTGATTTTCGACTATCCTACAGATTTTAATGCGTTTATGTTGCGTTGTTCTTAAAAATGCCAATTTGATGCATAATATTATCCTGGTATTTTTATATGGAACTTTGAAAATGGGAGAGAGCTCATCCTTATACCATGTTCAGACCGACACTTAATCACACGATTTCGGCTGTTGAATGGATTATCCCACTAATCTTAAAAATTTATCAAGATTTCGCCATACAAAAATGACAGTTCCAAATTACTTCATTGAAATGATTTGAAACTGATCCATGCTAAATCTCTCTGCGCGACTCTGATTTTGCGCAATCCACTTGTCAGCACTGGAAATCTGTTACATTATCACAGCTGATTTAGACACTACAAAGGGAAAAAAAATGTAAACAAACAAATTTTTTTTAAAGCATTGAATCTAATTTCATCTGAAAATCGACTTAACAAATGAAAAAATGCATCCATTATTTCTATTATATGGAAAATATTAAAAAAAGCCGTCTTTTTATTTCAAAATACTATATGACAATCTTTTCTTTTGATAAATATTAAGCGATGTGAATTCTTGAATGACAATAACAGCTGTTTTTTGATTTTTCTAACGGCAGTGAGAACACTGTTGGGTTATGAAATGCTTAAATATAATCTAATCTTTTAAATTTTCGGTCTGAACATGGTATTACTTGTTGCAAATTTCAAGATTCTTCAATAACGGTTATACATACATACACAATGGCATCGAATGTACCCGTGAGACTTCAGTCCTTGTATGGAAAACTTTCTTATTTGAGAAATCCTCTTCACAAAATTTGATATAGATTATTTCCATGGCAACTATAATCTCCGAATATGTATTTTGTTCAGATCGGGCTTACACTATAGCAAACAACTGCCATACAGACTGAGCGATTAAAATCAAGATAAAGATCTTTTTACCCCTTTAGTGCTGTAGAAAAGGCACTTGTGAAGGGTATTATACCTTGGTGCAACTGAAGTTAAAGTTTGCTCTCTGTTGCATTATTTCTTCTTACTGGGGTAGACAACGCTTACGCGGTTATAGTCGTGTTTTATCATTTACTCCAAAGATACATATATAAAAACAGTCAGGTGATTACGCTTTGTAGGTACATTTATTAAAATCTCTATTATTACTATAGGGGAATTCTTTCGCTCTTCCAAAATCTTCAAAAATCTTACACCGAAATACATATGTATGTATGTATGCAAGAGCACACACGTATATATATTGTATATGTATGATAGCTAGCAGATGGGTTTTGGTGTGGTATATTTTGTTTTGCGTGTGTTTTGTTGTTGTGCAGCAACAATATAGCAAAATAATTGCTCTGATGCATTTTGTTTTGTTAGTTAAAATTACAAGCCTTCACGTCAGGTTTCAAAAAGAGTGTAACAGTTAAGGAAAGCACTGAACTGGATTTGAACCACATGGAAGTGGACCCTCCTGGAACCAAACTATTAGTCCCCATGAAATGTGATGTAAATTGCTTAGAATAGCCAAAAATTATTAAAATTTGCATTCAAAACTCACATTCGCCCGTATTGCATAAATGCTTCGTCCATTCGCATTGGCTGGGGAAAGTGCAATATTTTCCATCTCGATGAGTACATATTATATCTTGTGGTGCATTGGAACAATCATTGACACATAACCTTTGGCATTCATCCTTCGATATTAATTGCAGTACTGTATTTCGAGAATACTTATGTGTTAAACTTATACTCGTACATGTATGCATTTCTTCCTACTTACGTGGCCGTCCCAGTCGGTAACGCGCACAGTTGGCTTGATCGAAAATACATGAGTTCAAAATCGTTTTACACTCATTATTCTCATCCTTACACCAAACCAGGTTTTCGTTCTGAAGGTTACAATCCACAATAAGTCCTGGTCTACATCTTGGAGGTGGATCAGCAGCTGGGGTATAATTAGACGCTACGTGCGCAGATAGTGTAGCCAACAGTACTAAGAAACAAGTCACTACAATCGAATTCATTTTGGAACTGATATCAAAGAGGTAGTTCCATTCATTTAAATAAATAGCTTTTGCCACTCGTTGGCAGTACCTTTACACTTTTCTCAATAGAGAAGCTCTGATGCTCTTTGGTTTGTACATATGTATGTATGTATATGGCATACACATTTTAAACATATACGCGTACATCTGTATGCAATTGCAAAATAAATACAAATTCTTTCATATGTAAGTATACATATAGCCTTATTAATAATAAATATTCCCAACATTATAATTTTTTCATTTCGTATTTAGAATTCATACATCTGTGTTTATAGGGCATACAAAAATAAATGTGACTTCGTTCAAAAAATCACCAGACGTGATTTTTTCTTTGTTATTTTCAGCTCTAGCTCAGTTTTGTAGCTGAGACAGAGAGTAGTAATTTTTAAGTAGCACGTTATCCGAGGCAAATTGTAAACAACAAGCAAGTAAGGAAAGTAAAGTCTGAATAAACACTTTGAATAAAATAACTAAGAAATAGATCATTCAATGGATATTTTTAAACGCCGAAGCGATCTTATTGATTTCATGTTGTCTCCTCACCCAGAGCATTTATGGTATATGTATTGGATGGTCCATTAAGTAATTTCATTTGATGACAATAGCTGATCTCATTGAATCAAATTTAAACGCTATACCGTCGTATATTTGATTTTGTTTGAAAAATTTAAATAATTATAAGTTCTAACAAGTTGCTACAGAGTATAATATTGGGTAGTCAAAAAAGTCTTCATCGTCTCAGTGTGAAATTTTCGAGAAATTCATTTTTTTTTGCTGCATTAACGGATAGTATACTCTATAATAAACATTCTCTCAAATTTTTAAATCGAACTTCAAATTATTCCAAAATATAAAATATGCCAATTTGGATATAACATTTTTAACATCATTACTATCGCGTTATGGAAGCTTTTATTTATTTTTTTTAATCTTCCTATTTTTTGTACGAAAAACTATCAAACAAAGAGCCAAATTCGATACTTTTTGTTCATACCGCCGCCATTTCGTCAAATTTCAAAAAAAAAGAATCTCACCATTCCAACACTATATTCGTTTTGTTTACTGAACGGTTGTTTGTATCACATAACGGGGCATCTCGACAGGATAAAATCTATGTCTTGCGAACTGTCAAATCTATTGCTATTGCCATTGCCAAATCTGTATGTGGGCATTTGTTATCATAAGATAATCATTTGCGCAAAGGCGTAGGGTAGGTAGGTTTGAGCTGATGTAGCGCATGTTTTGAACCCTTGAACTGTTTAAATCTTTTATGTGGAAAATAAAAAAAGGATGAAGATCCTTTTTTACAAATGTATTTCTGGGAAAAATAAGATAATAAGAAAAAGATCCTTTTATTACAAATGTATTTCTGGGAAAAATAAGAATTCATATTTTTTGACTACTATGTCATAATTGTGGCATACTTTTTATATACCAATTAAAATAATAAATTTAAAATGAGCAATGATATTTTGATTTTTGCTAGTATGAGTTCATTAAATTTAAGATTTCGCTTATTCCCAACCCAATTTGCATAATTTTTCTGTAAATTAACAATATTAAACTAAATATTAATTTTTTGAAAAAATATTATTTTGAAAATGTACTTTATTTTTATTATATAACACAACCGTCTTAATACTCGCCCTTCTAATTTTCATATTACCGAAATGAAAATGCCGGCATATGTATGTGCAAATGGGATATGTTGCATCTTCGAAATTTTCATAGAAATGAAAACTGCGCTGTCAAACTGCTGAAGTGACAGCTTATAGCTTACGATATATGGCATACGATTTAGTTTGCGATATATTGTAAGATATAAGCAATGTGGAGTCTCCACAGGCAATAGGCACGGCAATACAGTTCGCAAGACATAGATTTTATCCTGTCGAGATGCCCCGTAAATATGATCGAGTTAGATATATATTATGTATATATGTAGGTTTATAATTAAATTACATAGGTTTATTTTAAATTATTAATTTAGGTTTATTTGAAATTGGTAATTTCAGTTTAACAATGGTTTATTATAAAATATTTTAGATGATGCTAAAATAGTAAATGATGATCGTTCTCGTCCAGTTAGATATATTTTATGTTTTGTGTTCATATATTATGTATATATAAATATATAAATGATCAGGATGATGAGGCGAGTTAAAAACAAAGTAACTGTCTGTCTGTCAGTCCGTCTTTAATTTGATTACTTAATTTGACGCAAGCAAGTTCCCTAAGCACTCCAACTGACACTAAAATTGGATGAAATAGGACGATAAGCCCTCTCACTGCCCATATAAAGGTACTGTTAAAATTCACTACATGCGCGATAAATCAAGAAATAAATACACCAGAGACATTAAATTGTACCCCCTAGATGGTGTGAGGGTGCTTTATAGAAGTAGGGGTAACAGTTGGACGATGGACACCGCGTACACGGTTATATTCAAGTTTACAACAGCGCTCCAGTTGTTTATACTTTTCGCAATTTGGCGCCAATTCGAGGTACCAAGTGTAGCCATGTTCTTCTTCAGTGGAGTGGAGGTCTTCCTTCACTTCTTCGTCTTTAAAATTCCAGTTGATTCTTTCACTTTCCAGTGTCCAAATCCAGAAGGAATTGAAGCTCAACAATAAAATATAGTGCAATGTCATTTACTGCTATTAATCCTCGCAATGCAAAATTTTCCTTACAAGAACTTGATTTTGATTTTGTATGATAGCTATAGTGAAACTTAATATACGTTTCGTGGCAAACTTAATATACGTTAATATATTAATAAAACATGTTCAGGTTGTAATAAATATAAGAATATGCAAGCTATCGCCTAATGAATGGAAATACACAAAAAACCAGTTACATTGTTTCGGTTTTGTCATTTCAATAAACAATAAATAAAGTTCTTTTATCTTCTTCGGAGTAAATATAAAATAAATCGTTGTTTCGTTGAAATCAAATCACTTCACTGTAGAGCATATAAACATGTAATTTATTGACCTATCAATTTGGCTCTATTTAATTCCACAATCAAATATTGGTTTTTCAAAAGCAGGTACCTTCGCTCACTGAGATGTATGCTATAATAAAATATAAATATTGTGTTATCACACTCAACAAAATTAGTCAATTCAATACATACCTTTCGAATTCCAGCATGACCATTTGTCCAATTCACACTGATTTTTGAAGGTGATCATACCGTCGTTTCGATCCCCATTTACCGTCACATAGGGAAAAACACCACACACCGGTTTTATAGGCGCTTGCTCACACGCATCCATGCACTTTGTCTGACAGATTTGTTGCGAAGTTATTGTCAATTCTAAGTGGAGTTGATTCAAGGTGGAATTATAAAATGGATAATTTACACTTACTTGGTAAGCAGCTATTCTGACGGTGGCAATTTGTGCTGGCAAATAGACAGTCTGTCTTGAAAAGTTTGCAAACGCCGTCTATTATCGTCCACACCGGTGGGCCGCTATAGTAAGGATCACATCGAAAAGCCAAATTACATCGCTCCGAGCATACGGGTCTGTCGGTGGCGGCTATTTCTTGCAACTGTTGCGAATTCGCCGCTATCGCCAGCCCAGTTAGCAAAGGAAAAAACGCAAAAATATTTCGAATAGTAAACATTTTCTTAATTAATAAACTACTTGTATGTAGCTAACTGAAAACACTAAAATTGTTCATGTCGTTCTCTTCCAAAATTAAAAGTAAAGCCGAAACGCTAAGAGCGTCGACAGTTAAGACAATACTCTGCTATTTGCACAGGTGACACGTTCCACTAGGAAGCAATTCGCCGACACAACGTATGTAGATACAAGGGCATGTGTGGGTGGGTTAAATATGTCAAATAACTGAATTAAGTTTGGAATACGACAATACGGGAAGGGTAGGGAAGTACATATAAAGTATGAGAGTATGACGCATGTATGGTAATACATATTGTGTACTATATATACCCTTTAAGGTTTTATATGTAGTTTAGTGATTCACTTAATATACATATATACTATGATTCAAACTTCAATCAATATTTTTTTTTAATAACTCAATGTCTTATTGCCGAGAATTATGTAGAAAGTTTCAGCTTCCACACTAAGTAGAAGTCAACATAATAAAAAGTAATAACTATTAAACTTCAGGATTATGAGGAGGTGCTAAGAAGTCAGTAAGGTTGGTCAGTTACTATTTATATTAAATAAAATGCTTCTCAAGCTATCGCTACGGACCGATAGACATCCGAAATTCAATCCGTCTTATAATCTTCAAGTTTTAGTGTTGCCAATAATTGTTTGTTGAACAAAACTTTTGAACTCTGTGCATGTTGCGATAATATAATTAAAGTCTAAGAATGTGAAGATTTGCCCATACGGTTATCAAATGTGCAGGTGTTGTTTGGTTTTTGTTTCAGATTTAACCTTTCGATTTTGACCGTTATGTGCAAGTTCCATTTATTTTTTATATCACAGTCGAAAAAATTAGGGGCACTGTTATGTCGCGTCCAAAATAAAAGAGATACATTTCTTATTATAATTAAACTCAATGTTTTTATACTCTCGCAACCAGTTGCTACAGAGTATTATAGTTTTGTTCATCTAACGGTTATACGTATCACCTAAAACTTATCGAGATAGATATAGGGTTATGTATATATAAATGATCAGGATGACGAGAAAAGTTGAAATCCGGTTGACTGTCTGTCTGTCCGTCCGTCCGTCCGTGCAGCTGTAACTTGAGTAAAAATTGAGATATCTCGATGAAACTTGGTATGTGGGTTTCTTAAAAAAAGTTCGAGTTCGTAGATGGGTGTAATCGGACCACTGCCACGTCCACAAATCGCCATTAACCAAAAACATATAAAGTGCCATAACTAAGCACTTCCCATATTACACAATTTTAGATTCCACTTGATTCGTCCAGTTTCCAGTACGCAAATCAAGGAATAAAGCTTTGCTCGAAAAATATCTTTAGTGTCTGCCACCTTATGATCAAAAAATTTAAATCCAATATAAACTGTTCAAGCCCCTAGGTACCGATTTTTATTTAGACCCCGGTATCTATAGTTGACTTTTGATCGAAAATGTCGGCCAATGTGTGATATATATGTATAAGTGAAGTTAAGGGATAATCCTTCACTTATAATGGTATGTCTGTATGTCAAAAATGGGTTGAATTGAAGCAATACTTCTCTTAGCCCCCAAATACTTAATAATGGGTTGTCAAAAAAGTCTTGCGGTATTTTTATTGAATTTTTTTTTATTGAAATTGAAATTAACTTTTGATGACTCATGCCCAGCTCTTGACCGATGCTACGGCTGCTACTATGCCGGTCTCTTTCGACCAATTCAGCGATTTTATCGCAATTTTCGACGACAGGCCTTCCGGAGAGTGGCGCATCTTCGACCACCTCTACACCAGAACGAAAATGTTGAAACCATCGTTGTGCGGTGGAAATGGAAACTGTATCGGGTCCATAAACTGCACAAATTTTATTGCCGGCTTGAGATGCATTTTTGCCTTTATCGTAGTAGTACTGTAAAATATGCCGTATTTTCTCTTTATTTTGCACCATGTTTGCGACGCTATAACTCACGAACGACTTAAAAGAAACGACAATCAATCAAACACGTGTTAGTGCGTGAAATGAGCTTTCCAAAAAGGTATAGCATGACCCGATGCGACGAATAGAACTAGAACTACGCGTTTTCAGCGCGAACTAGCGAAAATACCGCAAGACTTTTTTGTCAACCTATTATAAAGATTTTCGAACTTTGGGGTGACTTTACACCGCATATAGCGGCCAATATGTGAGTTATCCCAATGAAACTAAGAGAGAGTGTTTTACTCATAACAGCGTATCTTTGTGCTTAATATAGATAAATTTGAGTGAAAACTTGGCCTAGACCCTATATAACTAATATCAGCATTTTCGAACATCCGGCTGACTTTACTCGATATGATTGGTTTTACACCTATTAGTATTTTACTGTTTTTGATTCTTGTAAGTTGCAAGAGTATAAAATGTTCGGTTGCACCCGAACTTAGCCCTTCCTTACATGTTAAAACTATTTCAATTATTAAGTTGTTTTAATACATTATTAAAATATTTATATATGTATGTATTAATATAAATATTTCGGACAAGTAAGCCCCTGCCTCTAATAGGTTTTATGCCCATATGTCCTAAACGATTTAAGCTACAATAACCAAATTCACTCTAGATAAATCTTATTGAAGCTTTTATGGCCAATGTGAAGATAAATGCAATCGGAACTCCGCTCACTCCCCATATGTCAGTACTGTTAAAAACTACTAAAAGCGCGATAAATCAATAACTAAATACGTCAGAGACATTAAATTTTACTACCGAGATGGTAAAAGAAGGCCTTATGAGAGCTGGTGCGAAAATCGGACCCGTCCGATTTCAACCAAATTCGGTGCTTAAAATTCTTTTAATATTCCTATGTTACAGTGCGAAATTGGAAATCAAACTACAACCACGCCTTCTTCCCATTTAAAATAATTTTTAATACCTTTCGATTATTTCACTCTTTAGTATACTAATCAAGAAAAAATTAATATACTGAGATAAAATTTACAAAGGGTTTGTCCGGAAAGTAATAGGACCGAGTCGATGTAAAAAAATGTATTGAACCATTCGTTACAATTCTTTAACAACTTTCAAAATAGGCTCCTCTGCGTCGATGCAGCGCTGCCACACGATTTCCAAGTATTGAAGGTATCACGGAAGGCTTGGATACCCTCTTGGATCGTGTGCCGCTCGGAAGACTGCCTCTTTGTCAGATGTATGCAAAAAATCAGTCCTATTACTTTCCTGTAACTCTGTATGAATAATGCCTTAGAAGTATGTCACTTTATGACAAAAATTGTTCAAACCGCAAGTACCAAATATTTAAACCCCAGTACCTATAATTGACTTTTTACCGCAAGTAATCGATTGATGTGTGAGATATATAAATTGAAATTCATAGAGAATCCTTTCCTGACAATCGTCAATCTGTGTTTCAAAAATGGATTGAATCGTGCCAATACCTCCCTTAGCTCTAGTATGTTGAATACAACGATCCTTGAACCTCCGGATGACTCGATACCGCATCTATCAGTCAATATGTGAGTTATCTCAATGAGAATGTGAAAGCGTGTTTTACTCTTAAGAGTGTATTTTTGTGCCTAAAATGGATAAAATTCGGAAAAACTAACATCATTTCCATGATCGTTTTGTTTCGTTTTGTAATACGTTTTATGATATCTTGGTAGTCGGAAAGCTTTGTTTCACAGACGTTAACGCGGCGCTAGTTTTTTGGAAAATTGCGCGATTTTGGAACCAATCGTGCTTTCACTTTTCTTAGGCCCAAATGATCTTTCGAAATAGTTTTCACTGATCCTTCCGATTTTCCAACGATGCCAGTAAGATTTCTGACTATTAATTATCGATTTTGTTGACGTGTTGATCATTAGCTGATGTTAAGGCTGTCGACGTGGACGCGGTTCGTCGTCAACGTGTCCTCGACCCTCTTTGAATAATTCGTACCAATCAAAATAAACGTGTCCGCGACAAATAAATATCACTGTAGGCTTTTTCCAACATTCTCAACGTTTCGGTACCAAAAATTCGAATCCTCTCACAAAATTTAATAGAACTTCTTCGTTGAATAATTTCACCCATCGTAAAAATAGCCGAATGCACTTTATGTACTCCAGAAAGACAAGCATATATATGTACATACTTAACACCAATTATTATTTTGACATCTGTGCCAAATGTCACTGGCAGTCATACCAACCTAGAAAAAATTTCGACGAATTGATTTTCACACAAAATTCAAATCAAAAATTCTTATTACTTTTTGCCTACAGTAGTATACTTGTAGTATAGTAGATATGCAGTATGACATCAGCGGGACGCTCGAAAACTTTTTTATCAGGTATATGAAGACCAAGGGAATTCCCTCAGAACTTTTATTATGTCACAGATTGACCGATAATTTCGACAAAAAGTTCTCAATAGGAACTGGGATAAATAAATTCGGTATCTGGGGATGGAACAGTTGTATTCCGATCTTGACAATTTTTGTTCATGAAGTGGCACAGCCACCGATACATTTATTGGTTCTTGATTTGTATATTGGAAATTGAAAAATCAAATGGAACTAAAAGTTTGATATATAGAAAGTAGGCGTGGTCATATTTTGAGCTCGCCCATTTTCATGCTGTTACATTTCCAAGATAATATTAAACTGTTTTTAAAATGTTAACAAAATTAGTTCAGTGGTATCGGGTTATTGAGTATTGGAGTACAAACATATACTGATGTTAAACAAGTCTTCAGTGGGTACTAAAAACACATAATCTGATTTACTGAAAATTCGTTAATTCAATTTGGCAAGAATTAACGCAGACTAAGATTAATAAATAATTGTGCTGTTTGACAGATTAGACAGAAAAGTAGACAAGTGCATCAATTAAATTATGTATACATACATACATATGTTGTTAAAAAGAGAAAAGTCTACTGTAAATCTAGATGCATTTACTGCATAGCAGAGATGCATGCTGCTTGGATTCCCTTTTTACTGCCTTTTCAGACAAGGAAACGAAAACGGGACGGGCCTACTTGGGCTGTAGGGCGGCTGTGGAAGCGTTGGGATGGCGGCCTCGGTTAGGTAACTGTTCACAAGGAAAACGGCGTGAGTTGGGTCGTCGTCGTGGTGCAACTTCCAATCGGCTGCGATGTCTTGTCGGACCCGATTGACACTTCGTTTGAGTCTTTTGAGGTCTCTCATCCGAAGATGTAGAATAGTTTTCATTGATTGTGCTTTTTTACGTGGCGGATCCCAAACTCAGCACAACCCTGTAGAGGGGAAAGACCCTAGGTACCGAATATGTGGGTTGACTTTTGACCGAAAATATCGGTCAACGTGTGAGATATATACTTGAAATTCAGGGATAATCCCTCTCTGACAATGTTATGTCTGTATGTCAAAAATTGGTCGAATGGGGTCGATACTTCCCTGAGCCCTCATATACCTAAAAAAAGATTTTTGAACTTCGAGGTGACTTTATGCTGGATATATCAGCCAATATTTGAGTTATATCTATGAAATTGGGAGAGCGTGTTTTAATCATGACAGCATGGCATAAACTTCACCTAGCTCCCTTATAACAATTACCAGGATTTTCGATTATCCGTCTGACTTTGCTCCATATGATTGGTGATTGTATGTGAGGTAAATTAATGATAATAGTAAATGGATCATATCGGGTTGATACTTTCGTTTTTCTAACAAAACTTATGCTGAATTTGGTGGCCAGCGTATGAATAACATAGAGTATATGTATTCCATATATAAAACTTTTTATGTTCCGATCCTCTGGTTGACGTTTTACATCTTAAAATATTTCCCTGGCTTTAATTCTTGCAAGTTGCAAGAGTATAAAATGTTCGGTTGCATCCGAACTTAGCCCTTCCTTACTTGTTTTTATTTTGATTTTAATTATTATTGGATACATAGAAATAATTTAAAACATACATATTAAACGAGTACGCATACCTACATACATTAATTTATTTGTTGCAGTTATAACAAGAATTTGAAATGGATGTTAACTTGTGCATACCACTTCCAGTTTCACTACCACACAATGTCTTACCAGCGAGCATAGGCTTCTTATTACTTTCTGGTTGCTAAATCTGTGCGTGCTGTAGCAGAATGAACGGTGGCTATGGCACCATTGTAAATTTAAAAACAAAGGTATTTGACCACCTTTCCAAATGTGCTATGCTACTGTTGTAGTATAGAATACTTGTAGTAAGACTTTTTAATTAAAACTTCGCGGGAAAACCCATTCGTCAAAATGTTATTTCTGGGTTGGTATAACTGTCAGTGACATTAGTGTTTAGTTTATGCTTGTATTTCTGAAGTACAGAGAGTGCAATCTGTGTTTTTTGCAATGGGTGAATTTATGCAACAAAGATGTTCAATTAAAGTTTATGTGTGAAATCAAATTTGTGGTGCCAAATGGTTCAGAAGGTTGGAAAAGGCCTTCGCTGATAATTGCTTCTTGCCAGGAAGTGTTTTTGATTGGTACAAATTATTCAAAGAGGGTCGAGAACGCGTGGACTATAAGCCTCGTTCAGGACGGCTATCAACATCAACTGATTATCAATGACCGTCCCGGGGAAAACGTTTTGAGTCAATTAAAAACATTAAACGTGAATCGCTGTGCGCATTGAAGGCTATTTCAGAAATTGACTTTAACAACTGTTTCGAGGATTGGAAAAAAACGTTGGCACAAGTTGGTATTGGGGCTAAGAGAAAATAAGAACTTTAAAATTATGGACAAATTCTTACTATTTTTTGCACATAACATTATGTTAATATATGTAACAGCTTGTTAATATTTTAAGCCCTGCAAAAATACCACTGATAATAAAGAAAACAATCCGAAAATTATGTTTTACTCATACACGAAAATTTGACTGCGAATTAATAAAGTTGACGTTTATATGGACGTTGGATTATATTGCGATTTATTTATCCATAACCACATATATACTTACATATGAAATTATTTTTATAATGAGAAGGGCTTTTGTAGTTTTCTGTTGTTGGAATATTTAAAATATGATGCGGTTGATTAACAAATCGTAAATTGCCAGAGCTAAATTTGACTGTGTGAATACTAGGAGATAATTTGTGATATGGTGATATGGTGTGACATGATTGTCATGGTGCTCTAATGGACTTAAGTCTTGACTAAGAAGGGAATTTCTAATTAGATCTAATTCAGGAAATACGCCAGAAGCTGGGTATCCACAGTTGGATGGCATGTTAGAACGATGCATTCGGACCTTAAAAGAGCATTTGGGGAAAGTGGTAGACAAGTATCAAAAGGATTGGGATAATTCTTAATGGAATATCGATTTGCTGCACATGAAATACCAGGACAGCCTCCAGCAAGGATAATTGTTATCGAGAAATCCTTTACAATATATTACATATTAATCGATATACTCGGTTATCCAGCGGAAATTATTATATTAGGAATTTGAGGGTAGGAATGGTTTAATGGCTTTTGGCATAAAACTAACTAATTTGCTCTATCATGCTTTAAGATAATTCACTAACCGATTTACCGGCATATAGTCAACGATAATTATATTTAGTCATTGTTTTTTATAACATTGTTCATTGTTACCAGATCGGACAAAATAATAATTTTGGGAATTTAAATTAAAACAACAAACATTTATTGCGATTAAATATTATTATATATTGGACTTTAAATAAATGGAGAAACTATTTAAATTTTTTTATGATTTTGGAACTTTCTATTTTATTTTTTTTATAATTGAAAATTAATACTGCTATGCATCACATTATAAAACGGAGCTGCTCTCGAACTGAAATTTTATCAGATTTGAAACTGCAGACTTACTTGGCAAATGTATATGTGCCTATACATATATACATATGTATGTACATGTGTGTTTGCTCTTAGAGGTCGCATTTATAAACAATAATAAAAGAAAATGGAATTGAACCATTTGAACTGAACGTGATCGGAATGAAAGTTACAATACTGAAAGGTGAGCTAAATGCAATGAATAGAGATTAGTAAATAAAAACTGTGCAATTTCATCATTATCATTTTGTTTAACAATTTTTGAACCACCATTCAAATGAGGTCAAGGTCACAGTGTTAATTTTCTACTTTTGTGTAATATGAAAATATATATAAAAATTTGTCGATATACTATGTCAATATTTATACATATGTACATATACCAAACTGTTTAAAATTTCAAAGTGAAGTACATGTAATTTTTAACAAGCCTAACAACATTATTGGGTAAGCAACGTTTATCATTTTGCGATTACTAAAAGTAGTAATTTCTTCTTTCCCGAAGCATTAGCGCATGTTAAAAATTTTAGTATTTCTTTGCTGTTTTTTCTGGCCGTAAAAAAGCTCCTAGACATGTTTCTTCTTCTTATAAATTATTACCCTTTATCTTCTTTAAATTACAACTTTTGACCACGTATTCCGAAGTTTTTTTTGAATATAGTCATCCAAATACCAGTGGAGTAGTTCAGATTCAAAAGAAATTGCTTCGATTGTACAACTAGGTCCACATTTTCTTACTTCCCAAAGGAGCCGTCAGTAATCTATATAGGCTTATAGATTTACCTGCCGAACTGAATGATTTTTGGATGTAGACACGTTTCGAAATTAATTATTGAAATAATAAGAAAGAAAGTCTTTTTCGAACAATTTTTTGAAAAGTAAAGTTTTTGATAAATATATACATAAGTACTAGCTGACCCGGCAGCCGTTGTCCTGCCTGAAATCTGCCCCATTCTATAAGATAGCTACGTTACAATCAGTCGGGGTGCATTACACAGTTTTGGTGCTTGAAGATTGCGAAACATAATAACGACAGATCCAACTTTGAGACGCAAATAATGCGGTGTCATACCAAGCCTCTCCAAAGCACTTAGAAATTCCACTTGATAATTCGCGGCTTCGTCTCATTGTCAAGACGATCGATCGATTTGTATGAGCGCATGTCTCCCGGAATTTGACTTTAAATCTTCCAGTTTAAGTCAACAACATCGGTATTTCTGGCAGCTAAAATTGTGCGTGCACTGAAGAAATCGTAGTTACGATAATTTGGCCAATGTCCGAATATTCTTTATGAGTTCATCTTTCATGAATTGATAAACGGCAGATGGAATTGATATTAAACCACCGGAAGTACCAACCAGAATTGACACATTTCCAATTCTTAGCGAATACGATGTAAAACGTCTTCGACAATGTAATTTTTGTTCGCATACCATAATTGAAGCGGATTTGAAGGTTTATATGTCGAAATGATCTTCCCGAAAAGTGTGCGAACTTCATTTGCACCGCATCGTACATACTTTGCTGGCTTGCTTCTAGAAAAATTGTACACACCGTACCATTTACAGTACGCAATGACTCAAATGAAGTTGAAATGCGTACATTATCCAATAGGAACCGAAGGTCGTTTTTCCGGTGGTTGTGTAAATTCATCGAAATGCATTATTTGAGAACACACCTGCATGTCAATCTACTGGCTGGCCTTCCTTTCTGCGTAATTTTGTTGCTGGCGGTGTTTCCACTGGCTGCACTATATTCTCTGGGTTGAAGTACACTCTTTGGCCATTCTCCAAATTAACTGCGAGACGCACAACAGTCGGAAAACGTTCATGAATCGCAAAAGTAAATATCCTACAAAGCGCTTTATTGCAGTTCGACCGTATCGTTCAAGACCAATAACCGCCATGTTGTATTCTTTGGTGACTTACTTGCAAACATATTTGATCGATTTTACCAAACTACAATATCAAACATTGACATGAGATTTGAATGTGATTTAGACAACAGTGGCGAATATAGTACGATCCATATGTTGTCAACTTCGATATTCACTACTCTAAGTTGTATGGTCGTCTGATGAGCTACGACGATAGAGTGGATATTCATCATTTCCAGTTTGCGATTCCGAAAGAAAAGCATGTGGATAGTGTTTCGTGCATTTATTGTTAGACATACAAACCGAAGTGGGATTGTGGTGTCCGCGTGGTCCATGAACCATATTGGTTTTCATCACTTCGTTTAATACTGGATCTTTATCTGCATCAGGAATTTCCGCAGAAATGATTTCATCAATTTGATCTGGTGGAACCACTATCCACCATCCAAAGAAGAACATCGTAACTGTTGTTTGAAAAGTCGTGCTGTGACAACGTGACGATCGCTTGCTGATTGACCCCGATCCATAATTCCACACGTATGTCATCGCATCCTGGGAGTACTCGTTCATGTGCCTTGGCGTTGATGGCAAAAAGAACACCGACCGATATTAGTGGGACCTCTTCGTGGCTTTGTAACAAATTTCAATCTGTAATTGATCACTTCGTTTGAAACACGCATAAAGTTTTCACTGAATAATTTTCAAAATTTTTTTTTAGATAGCCGGAATAAAAGAGCAAGCGACCGAAACTGAACGATTCAAATAGTTTACAAATCAAAATATTGAAAAACCAAAGGAAAAAAGGATTGTATGAAAAAAGTCAATTTTTGGAAATTTCCAATTTTTCGACATTTTCTTATGAAAAGTTTTTTTAGTTCTGAACCTTTCCAGATCCACAGCGAACAACTTCTGAAAATTTCATGAAGATTGGTTTCGCCGTTCTCGAGCCTTAGCGTTACTAACAAACAAACATTAATTTTTACTTACATATCGTCACCTGAAATGCAAAATAACGTATCATCAAAAAATTCGAAATTGAGTGTCTTATTGTATGGGAAAAAGAAAAGGACTGTTTTTAGGCGTTTTCCGGCAACTTTCGTAATTTTTTTTTACATAAGAACCTTCTCCTAATAATAACAAATACAACAAAAAAACAATTAGTGAAATCGGTCCAGACATTCACGCGTGATGCCGTGACAACGGAAAACGGGTTTCATTTTTATATATGTATGTACATACATACATACATATATAGATTGCAACTCTATATACATATGCGTTTACAAATTGCAACTGCTCTAATGAAGCCGGAAAATTTACCTCAAATAATTAAGTTTTTTTTTGGGAGGATGGAGTCATGTGTAGAAGTTTACGCAAGTGAGGAAAGTTCTCTGATCGCCATTCACTTGGGAGTGGCCAGAAACGATTTTTTTACATATGGCCCAAGCAGCTGACGACTTCCGGTCTTTGACCAAGTATCCTCTGGATAGCCTAAGAACATCCGTTTGAAGGCGAGCTAAAGTGAGAAGGCGAAACACCTCCTTCACAGGGTTGTGCGGGTTGTCTCCAATGAAAGATTACCAACTGCCTCGGGTGAGAGATTGCATTCGATGGAACGATGAGCTGTATGAGGTATACGACGGCATTGACATGTCATGTCTTGTTGTCCGAATGGACGAAGACACTCCCGCTCTGAAAGTATTCGACGCAGTGCCCGTCGGAGGAAGCAGAGGAAGAGGAAGACCTCCACTCTGTTGGAAGGACCAGGTGGAGAAGGACCTGGCTTTGCTTGGAATATCCAATTGGCACCACGTGGCGAAAAGAAGAAACTAGGCCAATAAAGAAGGAGAATTAAGTTTTCTTAATAAATATCCTGTATGTATGTATCAATGACGTCTACAAATAAACATTATTTTTAAAAACAATAACTTAAGTATTGTAACACATTCTTAAAGATAATAATGAAATAAATAATTATTATTTTTTATTTTTTTATTATGATGTGGTCATTTTATGCCAAATTTTTGGTAACCACTTTTGGCTATTATCGAATACCCACGCAAACACGCACAACATCCATGCAATTTTTTTAAGAGCAGCTCTTACGTGCGTATAGTATCTGGTGTGGCCGGTGCCTGTTTTATTACGAATATGTACCTTCACTTTTCATAGTTTTTATTTGTGTGTGTGTGCATATACACATATATGCATGTGTGGTATTTTTGCACTGCTTTACACACTTCACGGGCTAGACAAGATCACGTAGCCAGTTGTTGGCGTTGTGAGTATACACTTGTGGAAACATGCGTGTCCATTGTCTGTATGTTACGATGCATTCAAAGGTGCACAAGTGTGCGTGCAACGCAAAGCGCGTTCACACTTGCGGTCATGCGGCAGCAGGCGCGGTCTGTTATTTTATTATCACTGGCATCTACATTTTTTCAAAAGCGAGTACATTTTCTGTAACATTTCAAATGGTATTTAAATTACCTATATTTGTAGTATGTTTGTTCGAAAACGGTTGATTGCGGCCTCCCGCCACTGGGGATATAGGCGAAGTCATGCGTTAGCATTTCATTCCCTTCACCGCTGCGTCGTGCCGGATGCCTTGGAAGACTTTCAGTTTCCAAATTCAATTGCATTAGTTGTTTATGCAGGATTTGTTTTGTTTGTTTTTGTTTGTTTTTGTGTTACTGTTTGTAAATTATTTATTTTGTTTTTGTTTTCGACATTTTTGCTCTACGAATGCGGACTTGTTGGTCACATGATCAGTTGATTATGGTCATTGGTGGTAGGCTGTTGGTTTTGCTGCTGCGTCATCGCTATTATTTATTGTTGAGTGCCAACAATACTTGATTTACGTTAAAGACTTGCTGGCCTTTTGGCTACAGGGCTTCACAAGGCTTGTGCCGTGCACATTAATGTACCACACATACAGACTCACAAATCTGTGTGAATAGTGTACTGTATTTAAAAATTTGCCAATTAATTGCAATTGGAATTCAGAGACAAAGTCGCGTGATTGCGCCAATATTCATTTATGTGTTTGCGTTTACTTTTTGGCTCAGTTTGCTTAGTTAATTTGAAAGAATAAATTTTAATTGAAAAGTCGGTGCCCGATTTGAGTGGTGCAATTTGTTGTGCTTAGAACTGAAGTTTGATATTTAACTGCTTGAAGTGTGTTTAGTTCGAGCTCACGCATTTGATGTACATACATATGTATGCATGTGACTAAAGATTGCTTTTAAGCAAATTTATTAAGTTTTTGATTGCGTAGATATTATAATAATTGGGACGTAATTTCATACATCATTTGTTGCTATTTTTACAACAGGGTTTGTAAATATTGGACAAATCCTAAAGTTTTGTTTACTTACCTAATAAGCTTAACCCCTTCTCATTCATCTGACTACATGTGAAGGGGGCAGCTAGTTGACTATTTACATTTGGCTTAGCCTTTATTATAATGGTTTCCAAAGTTCTATTGAGTGTTCCTGCATATTGTCTAAAATATTGTCCCTTTAAGGAGCATAGTATCGCTATATTCCCGTCTAAGTTGTCTAACATGAACAGGAAGACCTCAGTGCATAGAGCTGATATTTTACAGGAAATATTTATAAATTGTGAAAGTGAGTCTACGACTTATAATATACAAAAGTTAACAAGATTACTTATTAAATTTGCTCGAATAATGAGGGTTGAATTCTTTCGCATTTTATATTCGAACACAACTTTTATAAAATGTTTTTTAAGACCTGAGAGTATATCCAGCCTTTTAAAGATAAAAAGTGTTACAAAGGCAACACCTGACACTATAAAATGTCCGGTTACACCCGAATTTGTGCTTTCCTTGCTTGTTTTATTATTTGTGTTGTTAAATTTTTTTTTTAAAAGAAGTAAGGACTTCATACTCTTGCAACTTCCATGGAAAAACCGGAAGTGCGCAATAGGGACTGGGCTTTATATTTTAGGTATCTGAGGGCTTGAAAAATTTTAGTCAGATTTAGTCAGACAATCAGGTTATCAGGTGGCACCCCTCAAAAGCACTATTTGTGCAAAGTTTCATTTGCATACATTGATTGGTTCTTGATTTGTGTTCTGAGAAGTGACGAATGATATGGAATTAAGAATAGTGTGAATGGAAAGTAGGCATGGTTGTAGTTCGGTTGCGTTCATTTTCAAAATGTGACATAAGTCCGTCAGTAATAATGCTAAGTACCGAATTTGGTTAAAATTTGTAAAGATAGTCCCGAGATTTCTCGTATATAAAATTTTTTTTATCATTTTGGGTGTTATTTAGTGCCTCTGACACTTTTATTTATTGAGTTATCGCACTTTTAGTAGTTTTAAACATAACAGTTATTTGGAGAGTTGGCGGGGTTATAATTCAACTTCAACCATTTTTACGCTTTCAATAGATGTGCTGAAAATATTTGTTCTGAGTGAGTTTAGTTAATTTGGCTTAAGTGAGTTGGAAGGTATGTACATACATTAAAACTATTAGGCCAGACAGCCGATCGGATTTCAACTTTGATACAAACAACTGTTAGGTGAACAAAACTATTATACTCTGTACCAACATGCTGCAAGATTATAAACTTTTCAAAATGATATATAATGGAATAGTCTTTAAAAGCCGAAGTATGAAAACTTTTATTCATGATTTTCTTATAGCAAAGGATTTGAAAACCCATTCCAATGTATAATTAAATGAATGAGAATGGCTTTAAAATGTAACTGAGTGCTTTACTATTATATCTTTACCAAAAATCTTTCATATGCATATTAATAGGTTTGTAAAAACTTGTCTTTGATATATACAAGTATAGTGACTCACAAAATTGATCACGCTTCAGTTGAATAGCCATTTCTTTTTTCATTCCGTCTTGCATATGCAGTCAGTACTAATCCAACTCAGCTTCAGGATCGGGACGATCATATGAAGTGGAAAATGCGAAAATTCCGTGGAAATAGCAGGGAAAAGAATAATCATTTAAAGGTTTGTGTACAGACAACGCACAGAAAATTATGAAGTGTTGAACAAAAAGCCCTGCTAAGGTCAAAAAACCAACACTGGGTCTGAATGTACGTGACTGGGAGAGGGTCGTGTGGTCGGACGAGACTTAAATAAATCGTTTGGGATCGGATAGGCGCAATGGACGTGGTGAAACAAGAATTCGAAAGTGCAGGCACGCCACATTAAGCCAACGTTGAAGTATGGAGGAGGCTGCATTATGGTGTGGTGATGCACGACGACAAATGTGGTTGGTAGGTTGACGAAAATCGAAGGACGTATGCTGGCAAAGTCTTATATTGAGATTCTGCGCAGTCATTTGCTTGGCACTGTAGGAGACTTGGGCCCATCGAGTAGCTGTGGAGTACACTAATAAATTCGGTTGCAGGCGAAATCGGCTAATTGAGCGAATTATTGTCTACGGTGTAGCAGGCGCGGGATTATACATTATTTCGTGAGAAACATACGAAAATTTGTGCTTAATAAAAACATTTAAAAAAATATCAAAACATTTACGAGTTTTTTATCATCGATTAGCTACGTATTGATACTGTGATCAATTTTGTGAGTAATTGTACATATTTTCATGAGTACATCACACGCGGCATAAAAACTTTTAATTTCCGTTTTGTGGTTTATGTGACGTTCGCTGTGACGTTTGCCGCATGAAGAGCTGCAATGAAAACCACAAATATGTACATGTACTTGTATGTGTATGCGTGTGTATAGATGTGTGTAATGAATGAATATACACATATGTACAACATTTGACAAAAATTCTCACGCCCGTATAAAGTTACAAATTATTGCACGCGATATTATAGTAGCCAAGTAAGAGTGAAAACTACGCACAATTCAAATCATTTGCAATTTTTTGTTAACGGTATATGTAAAAATAACTTGGAAAATACTCAAATGAGGAACAGGTAAGATATAGTATAAATAATCAGAATGCCGAGACAATTTGAAATCTGTCCGTCCGTCCGTGAAAGCCGTAACTTGAGTAAAAATTAAAATATCGCGATGAAATTTGGCGTTCATGTTTTCTGGCAAAAAGACGGAGCTCTTAAATGAGCGTAATCGGACCACTGCCTCGTCCTCAAAACGTGGGTCATAACTAAATACTCAATTGAGATTTGCAACTTTAATCTAGTTTAGAGAATCGCAGTGGCAAGGGCTAAACACATACATAGCTTTTGCATATCTCTCAAACCGTTGAATTCAAAGTAACCAAATTCGCTTAAAATAAATTCTGTGAGAACCGCTACCGACAGTGTGAAAATGAATGAAATCAGATCATAACCCCGCTCACTACCCATATAACAGTACCGTTAAAAACTAAGTACTAAAAGCGCGATAAATCCATAACCAAAAACTCTAGAGACATTAAATTCTACCACTGGGTTGGTATTAGATAGCTTTATAAGAGGTAGGTGGTGGCACCGCCCGCTTTTAGGTGAAATCATATACCTCGCGACCTGCTGAAACGATTTCAACTGAATCTGGTATATAACATTCCTCTAACATTTCCATGGTACAGTGCGAAAATGCACTACAACCACGCCTATTTCCCATATAATATAATTATACCCTGAACAGGGTATATTCAGCCCTATTCTGCATTTCGATTACGTTCCCGCTCTACGCTCCGTCTGAATCGAAAATAGGTATTCTGAGTTACGATTGGATTGAAAGAAGAAGAGGAAGAGCTGTAGCTCTTTCGAAGTCAGCTGTTTGCCTTGAAACGTGTGAAAATGAAATATAACAAAGCAAAAAAACACAAATTATTGTTGGTTTATTAAAATAAAGAAATTATATCGGCAGCGATATTACTTGAGGAGGAGACCAATGCATTTTTCAAAATATGCCCTACATTATTCTATTAAATAAAAACAATTGCATTCAGTGCATTTTACAGCTCCTATATTAAAAAAGTAAATGCTTTTATTTCATTTCACAGCTCGTTATATAAATAAATTAAATAAATAAAAGGCTAACAATTAAAAAATGACTACTTTGAATCCGGCTTATAATTTGGATCTAATCTTAGCATTTGCATTTTTATTTCTTCTTTTTCCTTCACCAGCTCTTCCTTAATTCTATTGTGTCGCTTCTGTTCTTCAAGTTGCTTCACTGCAGTCTCCGCCAAAGTTTCTAGAGAACGATTCATGTGCCGTAAATATGAAGTAACTTCTTCCATTTTACCAAAGGCAGCTTCATTGAATTTTTCATCTCTGCATAAAATTCTTTTTAATTTGTATCTTTTTCTTAAGTAATGAAGAAGTGCTCTGCTTGTCTGCTCTCGCCTCTCTATTTTGGCTGCTAGCTCTACTGGTTGAAGGGATATCATCCGTTTCCAAACCCGTCAAAGCTATCACCTTTTCATCAAGTGGGCTTATGCGTTGTAAACGGCAAGGACCTCCACCGGTGCTCATCCTTTCTTTTTTGTTATGCGATAATTTTCGCTTCATGTAGCATTTTTAGTCAATCCAGACCTGCACGAAAACGTTAGATTTAACTTAAATTTTTAAAAATAAATGGAAGTTAAAACCAAACTTCCATGTATTGTAATCTTTTGTTGGTGGGCCAAGTGCATTTAAATTCCTTGCAACCTCCTCCCAAAACTCCTGTACTTCTTCCTTCGGTCGCTTTTGGAAGCCCTGCGCAATATCTCTTTTCGTGGCATATCAAAAAATATCATTTAAGCACAAACAACCAAGGACACCACCATTATGTCTTTTACAACTATAATCATAAAGTTTTACTTACATATTTGAGGAAATTATTTTATCCAAGTGCACGAAAATGAATATATAACGGCTTTCCGCCGACAAAACTTCAACGTACAAAAACGTAATTACGATCGCAATGCAGAATACATTGAATTGGAATTTTCGAAGTTGAATCGAAGCGCAGAATACCAAAGTTGCCAATCGGAGAAAGTTTCGATTCGAGTAGAAATGCAGAATAGGGCTGATTAAGTTTGTCACGAAGTTTGAAACACCCAAAAGGAAGCGTCAGAGACGCTGAGCTGAGTCATGTCCGTCTGTCTGTCCGCCTGTACATATACGAATTACTCCCTCACTTTGTAAAATATCGTTTTGAAATTTTGTAAACGTCTTTTTCTCTTCAAGAAGCTGGTCATTTGTCGGAACTACCGATATCTGACCACTATAACATATAGCTGCCATACACACTGAAAGATCGGAATCAAGTTCTTCTCTGGAAAACATTCACATTTGACAATGTATTTTCACGAAATTTGATACAGATTATTTTCTAAGAAAACAATGTAATCTCCGAAGAAGTCGTTCAGATCGGTTAACTATAGCATATAGCTAACATATAAGCTGAATGATCAGAATCAAATGCTTGCATGGGAAACTTCCTCATTTGACGATATATTTTCAGGAAATTTGGTATGAGTTATTGTTCATAGAAATAATGTAATATCGGAAGAAATTGTTCAGATCGGCTCACTATAGCATATAGCTGCCATACAAACCGAACGATCGGATTCTAGGGCTTGTATGGAAAACTTTCAAATTTGACGTGGTATCTTCACGAAATTTGACATGGATTACTGCTTAAGGTAATAATATAATCTCCGAAGAATTATTCCATACTGAACGATCAGAGTCAAATGCTTGCATTGGAGACTTTTTCAGTTGACGAGATATATTCTGCAAATTCAACACAGAGTTACTAAAAGAAATGCACCTGTGAAGGGTATATTAGCTTCGGTGCAGCCGAAGTTAACGTTTTTTCTTGTTTTAAATTCCATTTGATTATTTCACTTTTCAGTGTAACAATCAAGAAACAATGATTATAACGAGAAAAACTTTGCAATAACGCATTTAAAGTATGCTACGGTATGATTAGCAATAATCTAAATCGATCAAAACTGTTCAAGCCCGAATATGTTGACATATTTTAAAGTTGGCCTGAAAGTTTCGATGAATGTGTGAGGTATGTATATAATAGAAGAGAATAGAAAGAATCCTGTCTGTGTCTAAAAAATATGTTAATTCGGGTCAATGCGGGAAGTAATAGCCCTTATATACCTAATATAAAGATTATCGAATTTCCGTTATAAAGTCTCCGCATATATTGGCCAATATGTGAGTAATTCTAATGAGAATGAGAGAGCGCGTTTTGATCATAATAATAATTAAAATTGAGTAAAAACTTCGCCCAGGCACTATGTAACTAAAATCAGGATTATCGAACATCCGGCTGACTTTAGTCAATAAGATTGGCAATTGTATTTGGTACTGATCTTGATGTTTATTTGTCCAGCAAGTTGTATGCCAATTTGTCGTTCAGTTGGTATTATTTATATACTAGCTGACCCCGCAGTCGTTGTCCTGCGTGAAATTATGTGTTTAGAAATGAAAAAGTTGAATTTATCATTTCACTTTTTCACTTTTTTTTTCAATGTATCGCAGCTTGATAAACAACATTTTTTGGTTTCTGTTCCGATGTATAGAAAAGATGGTTTTCCAACTCGTGAGCAGGCCACGTATATCTGGCCGAGTGAAAAACATAGCATTTCCAAATGTATACCATACACTATGCGACTATCCTTGTGTCTCAAATGTAATTTTCACTGGAAGCTGAATACGTTTGAACTGAAATGACAAATCGTTAGAACTCAGAGGAATTCGTAGAATCAAGCATTCTGCCCCTTTATATTCGATAGCTGCGTCACAATCAGTCAGGTTCCATTACACAGTTTCGGCGCCTGAAGATTGTGGAACATAATAACGACAGATCCAACTTTGAGACGCAAATGATGCGGTGGCATACCAAGCCTATTCAAAGAATTTAGAAATTCCACGATCGATCAATTTGTATGAGCGCAAGTCTCCCGGAATTTGACTTTGAATCTTCCAGTTTAAGTCAACAACATCGGTATTTTTGGCAGCTAACATTGCGCGTGCACTTAAGGAATTGTAGTTACGATAATTTGTCCAATGTCCGAATATTCGTGATGAGTTCATCTTTGGTGAATTGGTAAAGGGAAAATGGAATTGATATCAAACCACCGGAAGTATCAACCGGAATTTACCCATTTCCAATCCTTAGCGAATACGATGTAAAATGTCTTCGGCAATGTCATTTTTGTTCGTATTTCATAATTGACGCTAATTTGATGGCTGATCATCGCGAAAAGTGTGCGAACTTCATTCCAGTGATTAACATGTTCCAGCAATTGTAATTGTTATTGTAATTGTATGTATAATATCAAGATATTTCCGAATAGAGCAAGTTCTCGCAAACGGTTCACTGCCGAAAATTGAGAAAAAATTCGTAAATGTTAATTTTGTTGCTAGGGGTGTTTTCTCTGTCTGTGCTGTATTCTCTGTGTTGAAATAGACTATTTGGTCATTCTCCAAATTAACTGCGAGACGCACAACAATCGGAAAACGTTCATGAATCGCAAAAGTAAATATCATACAAAGCGCTTTATTGCAGTTCACGTATCGACCGTATCGTTCGAGATCAGTAACCGCCATGTTGCTTTCTTTAGTGACGTATTTACACACGTATTTTATCGATTACACCAAACTGCAATACGCAACATTGACATGAGATTTGAATGTGAATTAGACAACAGTGGCGAATATGGTACGATCCATATGTTGTCGACTTCGATGTGTTGTTAACTTCGATATTGACGCCTCTAAATTGAATGCTAAATGTTCTGCCATTGTCATCTGGTGAGCGACGCTGATACATTGGATATCCATCATTTCTAGTTTGTGTTTCCGAAAGAAAAGCACGTGGATAGTGTTTTGTACATTTATTGTCAGACATACAAACCGAAGTGGTATTGTGATCCGTAAGGTACATGAACCATATTGGTTTCGTATAATTCTGCTTCTATCTCTGGATCAGGAATTTCCGCAGAAATGATTTCATCAATTTGATTTGGTGTAACCACCATCCACCATCCAAAGGAGAATACGTGCGTGCGGCAAACCTCTCTTTTGCCACTCAACAGAGTACACCTAGCATCTAACAGCACCACATATACGTTGCTTTAAGATAAAGTTTACAAAACATCGCAACTGTTGTTTGAAAAGTTGTCCTCTGACATCGTGACGATCGCTTGCTGATTTCCCGCGATCCATAATTTCATTCGTACATATGTCATCGCGTCCTGGGAATACTCGGTCATGTGCCATGGGCTGTCAATAGACATGCTTATGTTGATGCTAAAACGAACGCGACCTCTTCGTGGCATCGTAACAAATTTCAATCTGTAATTGAGCACTTTGTGTGAAACGCACATAACGTTTTCACGGAATAAATTTCAATAATTTTTTTTGAATAACCAGAATAAAGAAAGCAAACGACAAATTTGACAATTGAAAAACAAAAGGAAAAAAGTTGAAAAAAAAAATTTTGTATGAAAAAAAGTTATTTTTTTGGAATTGTCCAACTTTCCGACTTTTCCTCACGAAAAGCATACGGATTTTTTATCTCTAAACTTTCCTCGGTCCACAGCGATCAACCTCTGAAAATTTCATCAAGATTGCTTCAGCTGTTCTCGAGCATTAGCGTTACTAACAGCATTCATTCGTTTCTATGGGAAAAAGAAAAGGGCTCTTTTTAGGGGTTTTGCGGCAATTATTCGAATTTTTTCGCCGTAAAAACCATCCTTGCCTCAACGAACATTTTAAAAAAAGAATTGGCAAAATTGGTCCAGGCGTTTTTGAGTTATGTGCCAGCATTTAAAATCATGTTCGTTTTTATTTCCTTTTTAAAATCGTATTTGAAAATTTATTTTCTTCATAATTTTTTTTCGGAAAATTTTCCAGAATTTTCTTAAGTATTTTCCTTGTTTGGGCGGAGACCTGTCCGAATTGGTGGTAACCACCGAAATCGGTCCAGGCGTTCTCCAGTTATAAGCGTAGTAACTAACGTCACTTTCTTTTATATATGTAGGTAAGATAGCTTTAAAATATATTATCGAGTATAGTATATTTGAGCAATATCAAAATCAATTCAAGTAGACCGTCCCTCTCTTTGCTCCTAATATACCCCTGTTTGATTTGTATCATCGAACATTGACCTCAAAAAAGAATTTGTCATTCCTTACCACTGGTGGGGGGAATGAATGAAAATAATTTTTATACCCTGAACAGGGTATACTAAGTTTGTCACGAAGTTTGTAACACCCAGAAGGAATCGTCGGAGACCCTATAAAGTATATATATAAATGATCAGTATGTCGAGCTGAGTCGATTTAGCCATGTCCGTCTGTCTGTCTGTCCGTCTGTCTGTATATATACGATCTAGTCTCTCAGTTTTTAAGATATCGTTTTGATATTTTGCAAACGTAATTTCCTCTTCAAGAAGCTGCTCATTTGTCGGAACGGCCGTCTATCGGACCACTATAACATATAGCTGCCATACAAACTGAACGATCGGAATCAAGTTCTTGTATGGACAACTTTCACATTTGACAGGATATATTCACGAAATTTGATATATGTATGTATGTTGTTTTCTAAGGCAGCAATGTAATCTCCGAAGAAATTGTTCAGATCGGATTACTATAGCATATAGCTTCCATACAAACTGAACACATAGTTACTAACAGAAATGCACCTGTGAAGGGTATTTAGCTTCGGTGCAACCGAAGTTAACGTTTTTTCTTGTTTTATTTTGATATTTTCCTGGCTTATATACAATTTTTAAAACTATCTTAAATAATTAAATATATGTGTAGGTGTGTATGTTCGTATGTATTGCAGCATATTGTTTATGCCGCCTGATATGTTTTATGCTACATGGGGTTGTTTTTAAGTGTACAATTTAATACATGTGTGTGTGTGTGTCTTAATGTTATCTCATCTGAAAATTTATGACTTGTGTCCCCATGCATTTTTAATATTATTAGATGTGCATTGCATGTAATTGCATTATGTATATATGTTTGTATTTATGTATATTAATATATAAAATACATAGATATTTATATTTAGTAGAATTTCGGCCTTACTGATAAGTAAGCATGTTCAATGATATTTGAACATATTGCCGAGGGAAAGAAATGATTATAATCATAAATAATTATTTAAAATAAATTAGTGGACTGTATATGATATTTCTTATCTTATCTTATTTAAAATAACAACATGTTCAATTTTGAACATTCTCCCGGGCGAGCAAAAGTGACTGCTGGAAAGATGACAACAGTGACGTTCACGATGACTATGCGCCTTCCTGTGTTGATTTAATGATAGCTTGTGTCCTGTCGGCTTTTCTTCTTTTACATCGGACGACGGTATACCTTTGATTTTAAGCTTCTTTTTGTGTATCTTTGTACACTCTGCTGCACTAATTTCGTCCTTCGGTGATGTACAACCATCCTGTTTTGTCGGTGGGCATCCTATCCTTTTCTTCGTGTTGGCTTTGGCTCCATCGTCAGGGACTTTAATTTTCACGTCTTTATTTAGCTCTTCGTCAGGTAGATCAAAGTCCAGTGTTGAATTATCATTATTTTCATCATGTGTTTTTAATTTCAATGCAATGGACACGGTCGGATATATTTTAGCAACTTGTGTATTGATGCCTTTAGAAGAGCCAATTACGTCTTCTTTTTTGGTAAGATTAGGATTTGGCTCAACTAAAACACTTTTGCACTTTTTCGGCAATTGTGTTGGTTTGTGCAAAACTTAAATTTCCTCTTCCTTCTCATATGCTGCAGCATCATCTTCCAAAATGTGGTCGATTTCTTTAGCTTCGTCCTCATTTTCAATCGATTTAACCTGGACTTCACTTTCCCACATTTCTTCAAAATGTGAGCCTGCCGGAAGAGATACTAATTCAGTTGGTTTTTCCTCAGTTATTGAAAGTTTATGAAGTTCTTCAAGTGATTCTTCTTCAACTTCTTTTTTTGTTTTTTGTCTTCCTCTATTACTTCAGCTGTTTCTTCCTCAGTCTAATATAGATATTTGCAAGATAGATAAAAAATTAGAACTTTTGTACATTTTAAATCCGAGTCAAAACGGTACAAAATTTCTGGTTCTTCTTTATGATAAAATCTTCTAACAGCGCATCACGCTGAAGAGAACTGTAAGTTATTTCGGGCTCTCCTTCTTGTAATCTCGCTTTACAAATTTTGAGATTTTGGAAATACTCCGACGTTATTTCAAAATACAAATTTTCAACTTCAATAAAAATTTTTGAAAAGTACTTTGTGTGAAAATTGTGCATTTGAAGAAACACAAATTTCAAAAGTTTGATATCATCACTCTTTATTGTAGTGATTTTGTGGAGATCATCCATTACTTTTCTGAGGAGTTGAATTTCCCTCTTGAATATGAAGATTCTATGATTAAAATCAAATGTATCTGATTTGTATTTATTTGTCATGCCAGACTTTGTTGGAAAAGTATTGGACGTGTGCAACACCGTTTCGGATAAATCCGCTTGGACATCAAGAATTTTGTTCTTGTTAATACCCATGATTTTTTCCGCAACACTTTTCTTATTTGTGTAACTGCTATTCTCCAAAGAAATCGTTGGAGGTACATATATTGATTTGGTCGCCTAGTTGACCTTGCTGTGCCTCGACTCACAGCCGCTGAATATTTCTTGAATGGCAGTTAGATCACTGCGTTTAGTCTCTGCTAAAACGGCTTATGTGATCGGTATAATATGCGGGAATATACACCCGTCTTACTATTATTTTGTTTTGTTTTGTGAATACAGGACTTTTTAATTTGGCTGAGCACTAAATCCGGCTCGAAGGACTAAATATGTTTGATTTGTAAGATCAAACGGTTAAACTCAAATAAGGATCTTTAAGTTCTTACCGCTGGTGGGGGAAAAATAAAGATCTTTGTTTGAGTGAGAATTTATTCATTCTAATTTTATTTGATATTTTCCTGGCTTATATACATTTTTTAAAACTATCTTAAATAATTAAATATATGTGTAGGTGTGTATGTTCGCATGTATTGCAGCATATTGCTTATGCCGCTTAATATGTTTTATGCTACATTGGGTTGTTCTCAAGTGTACAATTTAATACATGTGTGTGTGTGCCTTTAATGTTATCTCATCTGTAAATTTATGACTTGTGTCCCCATGCATTTTTATTATTATTAGATGTGCATTGCATGTAAATGCATTATGTATACATTAGGGTGATTCAAAAAAAAATTTTGAATTTTTTTTTCAACTCATACCTAGGGATGCAAACGATGCATCGATGTTTCTGAAACATCGATGTTTTTGTCAAATACCCCCTCAAATGTTAGTGATTGACAAGTAAAATATCCTCCCTCAAGCCAGGCGCTGTAGCTTAATTCTAAGGGGGCGCTATTTTTGTTTTAGGTTCCCATACATTTTACATAGCGAAAATTCATTCAAACTAAAATTTCACCAACTAATTTTCGTTTCTCAAAAAACGCGGTGGGGTCCCACTTACTCCGCACGGAGGAGGGAGAACGGTTCTGACAGTTTCTAGGAGGGTACAACCTCTCTAGGTTTAAGGAATTAATTAACCTCTCCCGTGACAAATTCCGCCTCCAGGGCACTGCAGGCTCAGGAAGCACTTGTCCAAGATGGGCATAGTCTCTTGCACAAACTGCCGGTTCAGCGACTTGGAACAGGAAACACCAGCACACCTGATTCTGGATTGCAGAAGCAGGCTTAAGGCCCTGGGTTCCATCTACATGGACAGGGTCACATCACCTCAGTAGCGCCCAGCAGGCTACTGGAACTATTCAGGATTCTGGACCTTGGTGACCATATATGTATATGTGATATAGGAGAGGACACAATACACCCTAGGTCGCAGTGCACTACCTCAGTATTAAATATCTGTCTATCTATCTACACCCGAACTTAGCTTTTGCTTACTTGTTTGCCATTACGTTTTTACAATTATACGCCAACAACAACAAACAAAATCTTGTGTGGATTGTGTTTTTAAACTAAGAGCCTTCTAAAAAAGACGGAAAACGAACTATGAATAATGCTTATAAAAATCGTAAAAAGATGGCAAGAGCAGAATCTAAAGCAACAGCGGCGGAAAAATTTCATGTTTACAGTAAATATACATAAGTGATATCTTTCTTAATAACTTTGCATCCTATTTGTGTATTTGAATCAGTCTGTCAGCTTATTGGGCTAAGGTCTTCCTGTTTTCATTCGTAACGCCTCAATGTTTTTTGTGAATACTGTTTGTGGCGTTGGGTCAGTCATGTGCTCGCCTATAAGATGGTTGCATAAGCAAACATACATAAATAAGCGAACTTATCATAGTCATTAGAAAGCAAGCAACAGCAGCAGAAGTGGCAAGAAGAAGCACAAGCTTGCAGCAAGAATAGTCATGTGTTCAAATGACTGGCGTTTAAGGTGAACTCGTTGCGCTATTTGGCTATTGCTTTTTGGTTTAGTTTCGTTTTGTTTTCATATTGCCTTATCAGAGATGTTATTGTGTTAACATATGTAAAGTATGTATCTTAATATGTATGGTTATGTTATGAGCACGTCTTCATTTTTGTTATGTATTATTTAAGGGGGTATTCTGGTCTAGACGCATGAATTTTAGGCAATTTTTAAAATAAGATTAAAAAAATGAAAAACATTTTTACTAACCATTTTTTACATTTGACATTTTAATAATATAAAAAAATTGGGGGCTTCAAAAAAACGGTACCTTCTGGTTGACATGATTTCAACCCTTGTAGAGAACTAAAACACAAAAAACAAGAAGATTCTTCATTAGTAAGGATGTCGTTATCGGGTTGACCATTTTCCGAAAAAAAATGGCGTCGACTTTACAAAAAAAATTTTTTTGACCCGCTTTTTTCGACCTTTTCGAATTTTTTAAAAATACTTCAAATCAAAATTTTTGGAAATCCAAGGCAGACACGATGGAGCATTGTATAAAGAAGATATATATCAAATTTCAAAGGAATCGGTTCAGTAGAACTTGAGATATCATGTGATCCAACTCAAAAAAAGTAGTTTCGAGAAAAACGCGTTTAAAGTTTAGGAGACAATGCTAGTGAACACGGACGCCACGTCACAAAATCGGCTGTATCTCCGAAAATAAGTCAAATTTAGAAAAATCCTTCCAAGCTCATATTTTTGAAAGTCTAAACTTTTAAAATATGCAAAAAAAATCGGTCTTTTCAAAATCCTAGACCAGAGTACCCCCTTAAGTGGCTGATTGCTGCTATTGACCCGTTGGCGTTGGAACACCACATGTATTGATGTGCAAGTGCTTTTACACTTGTGAGTGGGTTGCTTTTTATTTTTCTGGATTTGGCAACCACAACTTAATGGTAAAACTTACTTGACATTTCTAATGTGTTACATATTCAGAACGTTTTGACATACGAGCGTTATTTGTGTTGTTTACAAGATATTCAGCTCGACCAAATAATTAAATCGCGGACATTTTTGCACGATTATTTTTAACAACTTTCGACGTGGATTATCTCAGCAACAGTGCGTCATGAATTTAATTAAATGTTTGGCGTTGAATCTCCATCATGGACAAGTGTTTATTGATGGTATGGTGCACTCAATCGAGGTCTTAGCTTACTACAAGACCAATTTTGTGGAGGTCATCTAAAATCAGTTCTTGTTCCGGAATTTATTGATCCGCAAACTCGTGGGATTGAGACAACTAAAAGCATTAGAGAACTAGCATACTTTCAATATTCCATGAACATTTGATTTTGAAAAAAATGTTTCACGTGGGATCTTACACAATTTTTTGATCGCTCAAAAAAAGATCGGGGCGATTGGTCGAGAAAAATGTCAAAAATATATGATAACGGTGCTTCGAAACATGTCTATGACAACAAGATATATGATGAAACGCGAATTTACGCGTATATGTCCGAAAGTAGATAGCAGTCGACTGTATGGGTGTTTCAAGATGAGCCGAAGCTAACAAAAATTGTTCGCGTACGAAGCACTTCTAAACACATGTCCAATTTTTCCAAATATAATTGGACATGTCGCAAACATTCCAATAGAACAACGCAAAACAATGGTACGCAACCGTTTGTTTGCCAGTTATATTTCAAGAAATTAGGAAAACCTACCACCAAAGGCGGCTCACTCTTCATCTACTCTTCACGACTGAAATCGCTATTGAAATCGATGCAATAAAAGGCAAATTAATTGGTACAGAAGAACCCTATGTAAGCTGACTACTTTTTATATTTTTAAATTTCTTCTACTGCAGGGTTTATCCGGAAAGTAATAGGACTGAGTCGATTAAAAAACAAACTTATTAAACTAATCGTTACAATTATTTAAAAACTTTCAAAGTAGTCTCCTTCTGCGTCGATGCAGCAGGAGAGATTTTCAAGCATTGAAGGCGTCACGGAAGGCATTCTCCGGATTAGCCTTGAGAGCTGAGGTGTATGCTGCTTGGATACCCTCTTGGATCGTGTGCCACTCGGAAGATTGCCTCTTTGTCTCAGGATCATACTCATAGATCCACGACTTGTTATGTGTGATTACGTTATTTAAAAATTTGGGGTAATTTTTACACATGTTTAAATTTTCTTGGCACACTTCCACTCGCCGAAATTTCTGGTCGTCAGTGAGCACTTTTGGAACCTACTTCGCGCACTCCTTGCACATGTTCAAGTGTTCCGTCACAATGTCATGAACAACAGATTTTGATAAATTTAACATCTGGGAAATTAAACGAATACTTAGTCGACGGTCTAAGTTCAAAACTTTGCGCACAAGAGGAGGGAAACTTCTCCGGCCTGTTGAATGCCAGTGAAAGCATAACACCAGAAAATGGCGAAACCGATTCCCCATTGCCCGACAATGAACAAGTTCAAATAGCAAATACCCGTATGAAGAACAACAAAGCGGCGGGGCCGATGGATTGCCGGCGGTGAACTTATAAGGAATATGCATCACCTTCTTTGTCGAATACGCATGATAAGCCTTCTCAACATCCGAAGAGAAGACCTCCACTCCGTTGGAGAGATCTGGTGGAGAAGGACCAAATTGCGAAAAACAAAACGACTGGCGCGCTATTTTAAACTTAGCTGTAATCGCGTAAGCGTTGTATACGCCAGTAAAGAAGAAGAAGATAAGAAATAAATATTATCCCCAGTAGCTCTCAATAAACGGTAGAATAACAACGAGAACCACAAATGAATGTACTAGTATATGTACATATGTTTAAAATGAAGATAACGATGATGTACAATGGGCAACTCACCACATGCACACAAAACTGTACTATCGACTTTGGAAATACAACTTAACTGCTTGCTGCGCATTTAGTTTGTGCTCATGACACATGCGCAGCTGCGTAGACACGACGAATTGTGAGTTCAGATGACATTGGTGTTGGTAGTGAATACCGTTACGGTCTGTGCTAGCTGTTACTCGTACTATACGTACTGCTAGTCACATTACATTTCCACACAAAAAGCTCAGCCAAAGCTTTGAAGACGCTGACGCTGTGCGACGAAGAATGCGTCAACTTTGGTCGGCGGCGCTGGTGGCAGCTGTTAGTGGCTTGGTTTTTTTCGTAGACACTTGGCCAAACCATTCAGTTGTTCGTTGGACACACGCCAATACGGTGTTGATTGCGGTGTTTTTAACTGCTAACGGTACTTTGAAGGAAGAAAAGTGAAGCTTAAGCAAAATCGAAGTTTTTGTAAATCGTTAACGCCTGCGCAAACGAAAGAACAGCAAAAAATGCGCATAAACACCAAAGAATGTTTTTTGAAAACGAGCTTTGTACTTGTTTCGGTGTACGAATTTAATCAGTAAAGAAAGAAAAATCGAAACCAAAAAATAACAAGTAAAAGAAAGTTTATTGAACACAACAGCCTCAAATTTACTGGAATTGCGGAAATAAGAAAAAACCCGTAAAGTAACATCCATGTGGTGCAATAATTACTATATTTACTTTGACAATTTTGTGGGTTAAATGAATCGTACTAATTGGTTGAGATCGCAATAGCTAAACAATTAATTGTGGTATTTGACAAATTGAGCGGGCGGTGTGCATAGTGTTGATGACAAATTGTTGCGAGCTCTAAAGACCAATACTAAAAAAATTTGGGAGGCACTTGCTGTGCCGCGAACATCTCGGCGAAGCACTGAATTTAATTAGAAATACTCAAAGTGATTGTTAATTGTTTAAATAAATAATCTATATTTACTGTTGTTGCCATATTTGGAATAAAGGATTAAAGTTGTTGCGTGCCATTTCTGTACTGCCAACAACGAAGCGAGGCGGTATATTCTAGCTGTCATAAGATGATTTTGAGGTAAGTTTTGAGGCGATAATAAAAATATATACACTATTTATAGGGTTTCTATTTAATTATTACTTCTAAATGAGAATTTAATTTGTCGCTGTCAGTTGTTACTGGCGAAAACTAAAAAAAGGTATTTTATGAATGTTCTTCATATATACATATGTACATATATAATTATTTGGTTTACACTTTTCCTCCAGTTGAGTGACATATTTACTGAGGGTTTTGGTTTATATACCATGGTCGTGCGTTCTTCGTGTATTTTTCTCATATAACACAAATAAGCTTGAGATTCCCGATGTGTTGCTCATTTAGTATTCAGGTTAAATGCGTGGTTTATGTTCAATGCATGGAAGTGGTGAAGAGGTTGAAGCTGGTTTATCTGAACACATAAATTGAAAAGTAGTGAAGTGAGTAGTTGTTGAATATTTCTTCTTTTCAACGATATACAAATGAGAAGAATAATGAAATAAATATTAGTTTTTGTTGCACTATGGATTTACACAAAAATCGTTGTAACACATCGTTGAACACCCGCTTTTAAAGCTGAATTCGTAAAAATGAAGACAATGTTTGATAATAATTCCATAAATTTTTGTTTGATTTTTGAATAAAAAGAAAAATTGATCTTTGTTTTCCTGATGCATTGTTCCATACAAATAGGATTCAAAAACAAGTTTGTTTTTGTACGGGTGTTTATATCTCTTAGAGTTGTTGGGTTCAGTTTTAATTTTGTTTTTAAAATCATGATGAAAGACTTAGGTAAGATAATTTATAATTTAAGAAGAGCCTTAAAAGTGAGATATTTGCAAGGCCTGACAAAATGTCTAAATAGAGGGCAGATCAGATAGATCTTACCAAATATCAGAACAAAGGTTAAATATATATATTTAACTCACTTTGAAAATATCCGCTCCAAAGCATTAAATCATTAACATATTGCATGCTTACGTTTAAAAAATATGTTGTTTAGTAAACCATTTACCTCGCCTGGATCTGAGCACAATTTATAAGTACCAATTTAGAAATACGAAATGAATTGTTAACAATTCTCTTCATTCAAAATTTGTATTTCATACCTGTATATGAATATATGTATATTTCTTCACCTTTATACTAAATATCATAATTTCATAAAAATTTTCTTTGAAGAGAGATACACTCCCGCTTTCATAATTACAGTATGTATAATATGTATATGTACAGTGGGTTTTTTTGTATCTGTTATTATAAATTAAGGTATGAAACGAAGGGACATATTTAGTTTACGGTATTAGTTTACGGTACGGCGAATGTTAATTTACTAACAATCAAAAAATAGTGGTTTATTCCTTATTTCTCCGCTTACTCTACTATAGTGAAAGATTTTAAAGAATTTCTCATTAATCACATCAATCAAAATAAATATCACAAAGTCATTGGACTTTGGATCAAAACTCCACTTATTTTTAATAGAATCAATAAAAACACCTCCAATATGTGATATGTGTAAAAGTTTCGGAATATTTCTGACTTAAAAATATTGTTAAAAATTTCGAAAACATCCGGTGAATTGCATACACAGAAATGAAGTGTGAAAAATTGCACAAACTTACAACAAGCTGACAATTAATGAATATGTTCAAAACATTAAACATAACATACTATAACTCCTCGTCGTTCCGGTATGTGGGAAACTATTCGAGGTTTTTTTCGTGATTCGTTGTAAATTCATGTAACCTCGTTTGCCTATTTTAACTGGATTATTTAATGTTCAATCCATAATTCTGTTCATTTGCTCATTTCTGTTTTATTTCTTTTCTGGTGATTTCCGTCTTTCGAAGAAACGCTAGCGGTTCAAAAGACTTAAGTAGCAAACTTGCTGTAAATATGTATGCTCGATACTTCACTTTCCTTCTAAGCTTTAGTATAAATTTCCTAATAGTAACAAAAAAACCTATAATTGTTTAGGCGCTCACAAAAGCATCTGCGAAGCTACGTATTTGAATTATCTATCTCTTTAGGAGGTATTTATTCAGATCAAGGCATTTTTGCTGCCAGCAAATTTAATCAGATCATTACCTAATTAAAACATACATAGGGAAAATTGAGCCGTTAGCTGACTTGTGATTTAATTATCCAATATTTTGAAAGTACGCATGATAAAGTCATTCTCAATTACCTCAATTGAGTTATCAACGTTCGTCAGTAATGCTACATTCACGTTGACTTTGACTTCATTGCCCCCAACAATGTCTTGCTCGACTCACTGATGTCTGGTCACGGATGTTAGTTGTGCAGAGAGCCGTTGCATACCAAGCCATATTTCCAATACTTAGTTGCTGCCTCTTGCATCGATTAATTTTCTTCAGTGACGCTGGTCCAAAGGGCGTGCCAACAACGTATAAATACAACCTCAAGCTTTGTTATGTTCACGCCTTAACAAAGTGTGCCATGAGGCTAATAACCGAAAGAGAAAAATCAATGAGTGCGAGGGGAAGAAATGCAATTGAAGTGACGACGCTGACCTCTATTATGTTTGCATAAATTATTGTTAAGCTACTACTAATTGCGATAGAATTTCAAATATATGTGAAATCTGGTTTCTGTATAGAAATTGTTATATGTGAAGTAACGGTAAAATAAGTAAGGAATTAAAAAAAAATGTTTAGTTATAACAGAATGCATGAGATCTACAGTAACAAATACGTAATCTGTGTTGGAAAGGTCATTAACATTAACGAACTATTTGCGGAGTTTCGCGACTAAATTATGAAATTTAATAATTTTTCACAATTTTGAATCTGCAGTCTGTTTGTTTATTAGACAATTCGTTTTAGTATAATATTCCCTCTTACAAGCTTTAGTTAGCACAATAGATTTGTTAAAAAAAATTCTTCAACATTGAGCATAAAAGACAAATCCATTTATCATTCGTTTTTGTTTTTGTTTAAATCATCAAATTAGTTACATGTAAAGCCTTTGAAGATACATGTATTGTAAATTGTGTTGAATTGTTTTAATTCCATTAAATAAAAAGAAGCCAATATTGAGTAATATGCTAAAATTGCTCCTCTCATTTAACGAATATGTCGTTATTTGGTCATCTATTTAAGGTCAATATGGACATCTCGATCAATTATTTAGTTTCTTAAGTCTATCAACATTAATTCTTACAGACTACTAGAAAATTAAGATTTAAATTAGAGTTCTAAAATAATTACATAACAATTATACAAATAGATAACTTAAACTAAAAAACAGAATTAAGGGTGTTAATGAAGGGATCCCTAGAGTGAGAAAATCAAGAAGAGCTTTCTCGGAAATCGAATTAAACTCACGCATATCACGCTTGAGAGGAGCATAATCCGCAAATTTAGTATTCTCCTTTTTATAATAAAATGGGGAAATAGATCGGAGACAACTCTGAGGAGTATTTAAATTAATTTTTCTCAATTTTTCAATTCTAAAATTTATTCTATTCTTAAATCTATTGTCATTAGGTGTGTTACCCCCATTTATTGGGTTCCTACCCAAATGATTAGTTATCCAGCTACTAGTTTTAAAAAGTCAGTATATTTATTAGTATATTTGTATTAATAACAAATTTGCCGGTATTTACATGCAATAAAAAATAACGAGTTAGCACATCAGCACTGATGACCGAGAAGTTATTTAAGCATGAGCTTGACATTGATACTTCTATGTAAAGTCAAATATAATATTTTTGTACCCAAATCAGTAGTAGAAAAAATTTCAAATCTGTTTATTCTATTTGAATTTAATACAAATTTCTGAATATTTATCAAATAATATAGTCTGAACTTATGTTGCCGCAAATACTTTTGTTTATTTTTTGTTTCGCGACTTTTTTATTATTGCATAGTCTATCAAATAAAACGCGAATAGCTTGATTTCACTGAGAAAAAGCCAGCATTTCTGGTTCCACTCTCACTCATTTCGCTCTCGACGAGACATCTGAATGCACTTTCATTGCTCCAATTCGTGATCAAGTGTATGTGCAACAACAATAAAACGGCAGTAGACACGTTTGCGTACAACGGAAGTGTGTGCAAATCGTTGCATTTTCCTGCATCATCAAGCAAATACAAATCTACAACACCCATCACACATGAACGTGTGTATGTTTGTATGAATATGTATAAATATTTGAACAATAGTTCAAGCAGCTTAGTGCTCTTAACTGAAATTTTAGCCTTGACACAAATTCTAGAATTATTTAATCCGTTCCGCTTTGCAACAGTAACAATAAAAGTTAAAAAAAAATAGCTCCGCGAAAGCTTACAAAATTAAGAGTTTGGATTTCGCTGAAACGGTAAAGTTGTGGCTAACAGCACTCTGAGTTTGTTTATTATTTCTTTCAACAATCAAGCACTGCTGGGCCTTCGGTCAAATGGTCACCTGGTGGCAGGCAACGCTTTCGGCTCTTACAGCCCAGTCACAATTCTTGCGCTAGTCGCCAATCGTCAGCATTTAAAAGTCTTTGCTCTATATTGGCACACTCTCGCTATTTCTATACTCTTGCAACCTATTGCTACAGAGTATTATAGTTTTGTTCACCTAAAGGTTGTACGTATCACCTACAACTTAACGAGATAGATATTGGGTTATGTGTATTATATGTATGTATATATAAAATTATCAGGATGATGAGAAAAGTTGAAATCTGGGTGACTGTATGTCCGTCCGCGCGTGCAAGCTGTAACTTGAGTAAAAATTAAGATACCTTAATGAAACTTGCCCACTTTTTGCTGAAATTCCATATTTCGGGACCTGACCTACCGATTTCAACAAAATTTAGTACGGGCCGTTCTCCTCTTATATCCATATAACGGTGAGAAATTTTATGAAATCAAACAACAACCACGCCTACTTTCCGGTTAGCAACATTTTAAAATCCACTACATTCTTTCACTTTCCAGTACACAATTTAAATAACGGGATAAACCTTTGCTAAAATAATGTCTTTAGTATACAAGTATGTCATCTTATGACCACAAATTATTCAAATCCAAAAAAACTGTTCGAGTTGCAGGTACTCGTACTAAATTTTTGGGACACGGTACGGCTTTTGATCGAATATGTCGGTCAATGTGTGAGATATATGATTGAAATTATCCTTTCTTATAATGGTATGTCTGTATGTCAAAAATGGGTTGAATTGGACGGATAGCTCACTTAGCCCCATATATATGTAAATATGTATCTAATATAAAAATTTTCGAACTTCCGGGTGACTTTGTACCGCATATATCGGCCAATAGGTGATTTATCCCAATGAAGATAAAAGAGCGTGTTTTACTCATAACAGTGTATCTTTATGTCTTAAATGGGCCTAGCCCCTATATAACTAAAATCAAGATTTTCGAACATTCGGCTGACTTAACTCTATATGATTGGTTCTACATCTTAAAGCATAAAATGTTTGGTTGCACCAGAACTTAGCACTTCCTAACTTGTTTAATACGAAGTTTTTCCAGCACCTGAAGGAATTTCCCGGGCTTTGAAGAGTATAAAAGTTTGGGTTATATTGCTCTTAGCCGATTCTTACTTCTTTAATATAAAGTTGTGCAACACAAACTGCGAGATTATCAAATATTCGATTAAACCCGAACTTAGCTCTCCCTTTTTGTTATAAATGCAGTTAAATTAAATTGTGTCAGATTTGTTTTTGCCGTTTATTTCTTATGTCTTTTAATCGCATAGTGTGAATTTGTTTGCAAGATGAGTTGGAGAAATGCAAGAGCTATCACAAATAGGAAAAAACGTTAACTTTCGAAGCTATAATTCCCTTCACAAATACAAGTATTCTATACAAGAATTTGATCCCGATCCTTCAGTTTGTATGACAGCTATATGCTATAGTGATCCGATTTGAAGAATTCTTCGGAGATAAAATTATTGCTTTTGACAACAAGTCAAGCAAAATTTAGTGAAGATATCTTGTCAAATCAAAAAATTTTCTATACGAGGGTTTAATTTCGATTGTTCAGTTTGTATGGCGGCTATATGCTTTAGCTTGGCTTCTTGAAGAGCAAAACCGTGTATTAAGTTTCAGATCGATATCCAATAAACTGAAGGACTAGTCCGCGTATTACAGACATATGAACACGTCAAAATAGACTAAGCTCATCATGCTGATCGTTTGGATATATAGTTTATAGGGCCTCTAACATTTCCTTCGGGGTGTTACAAACATCGTGGCCGACTTAATGTACCCTGCCCAGGCGAATGAGCGACAAACGCTGCGTTCCCTTTGTTTCCTGGCTTTTTTAAGCGCCATGCGTTTTCCCTTACTTGCCGGGAGTAATTGTAGAAGTAGAAGTGCAAAAACTTCCTTGAGATAAAAGTAAATGGTAGTGCAATCCTCCAGTGACTTATTTACTGTTCATTAAGGGTGAAATGAAAATGCCTTGGAACTCTTAATTGTGTAATATTTACGCAATGCAAGTAATTATGTTTTCGATACCCTTAATTATGTACTCTTCACGTAAGTGTATCTCAATACTGCAAAAGACCTTCAAAAGTTCTTGAACATTTAAATGGCTAATTACAAAGTTCATTACGTTTTACTTAGTTTTGAGATAATACCACCTTCAAAGCATTTTCTACTGTGAACAAAGAATAGTTAAACATTTTATTTTAAATTTCGGGCGAAAACGTATTCGTCGAAATATGTTTGTTTCGAAGTTGGTAGGACTGTTAGTGACATCTTAGCCAAATGTCACACCAAAATAATCATTAGTTATTAGTTTAATGGTATTCATAACAAATTATTCAAATCAATGAGTGAAATCCGAATAAATAGAGCAGAAACTATTATAAATAAAGAAAACAATTTAAAAATTTGTGTTTTAATATTTTTTTATACCAGGAAATGATTGTACATAGTATGAGAACCACATGTCTCCAAACGAGAATGTAAACTTTGTAACAGTTCATCTCCGATAACTTCATGCAATATGTAGGTGTCTCTTAGTTGAAAGTAGAAAGCATTCTGAGAAGCCTTCAATGAACTATGAATGAACCCATTGACTGCCTTGCTTTAGAGATCGCGCCCTAACCGAGACAAAATCACAACCAAAGGAACAGCTGAAAATTGAAATTCGTTCACCTGCGTGCAATGTGTGTCTGGCATGCACAACCACATAAGTGTAATGTAACGCAGCTGCAAATTGTTTTGCTTGACGAGTGTCAAATGCGGCTCATGGCACGTAGATGGCTGGTCGGCCGGAGAACGGAGATTTGTGCAAATTATATGATATTAATTCACAATTGGTAACGCATTGGTGTGGCTACGGAACACAGCACTGTCAGCTTCTTGTCGGCGTTGCGTTGTTTATGCTCACATCTGACGCGCGCGTGTGTAGTTTGAGCAACTTTCGGGAATTTGGCAACCGTTTGTCTGAGCATTAAACGTTCGTTTGCTGGAATTTCAGCGTTTAGCATTTTCATTTTATTTGTAATGCGTTTTCGTGTCCGAGTACGTATATGTGGCAAGTGTGGAATAAACGGCATACAGCTTTTTGCTTTAGTAAATTTTCTGCAAGATTCCGGCACTTAGCGTGTGCTAAAAATGTGCTCCGTTTGAAGCTTAAAAATGTATTTAAAACTTGATTGCTTAGTTGACGAAATCAATTTGTGAAAAATGGGAGAACTGAAATGAAAATTTGATTTAGTAATGCCTTTCTTAAAAATTGTGATTGACTTTAAAAATTCAAAGTAGTAGCTTGAAAATAATGCAATAGCGAATAAATTGATGAAGTACTTAATCCATAAATCCAGACTAGAGAAATTTACATTTTATTCATAGAGCGTTTCCCAGTTTTCTCCTCCGATGTCATAAAATAAAGGGATTTATCTGTCGTGTTCTGAGGACATAAATCTCCGACTGGCAGTCTGTTCTCTCTCTTTGTACCAGCGTTTGAATATATGATTACAATTTAGTTAGCACATTTTATGCAGGTAGATTCGTATATACATACATATATTCAAATACTGCTTAAGTATTAAGTTTATGTGTTGTATGTATGTGATTACAACAATATTGCACAGAAGCCGTGTTTCCAGCCAAAGGGAAATTATACATAACCTCTTAAAAGTTGTTACTGAATTGTAATGCTGCGATACTGTGTCTAAATACTAAAATATGAAGCTTTCGATATACTCACCATTCAAAATACCTACGAATGAATTACGGTAACAAAGTTACATCTTACCGACGCTCCATTGTTTGGTTGCAAGAGACGGCAAGATAAATTCAAAATATGAAATGTGTCTCCCTTCTATGAAATAAATACCATAAATGAAAACTAATTTGCACTACTAATGATAAATAACTTAAATTAGTTGCATAACACTTCCGCTTTTAAGGCCAATGCACTTAAGGCACTGATGAGGTGGAAAGGTTGTTTAATCTTTCATTCATCAACTGTACAAAAATCGCCACTGACCTGTTGGATACAAATAGTTTAGTTGTAAATTTCCAATAAACGTTGGGCGATTTTTCATTCAAAATTCACTTCCAATTTCAATAAATAATATACAAATGGAAAAGCACTTAATATACAAGGATACAGTACGTTAAGATCATGTTGCGATTGATATGAGAAAGAGGATATAAACAAAATTATAAATAAATACATATATAAACTACAATCTTTGTCCTAACGGGTTTTTCAATAAGAGCGCTACAATAAAACAAAAACGGTTTGGGATATCAATGAAATTCGTACATTCGTACGTACTCTATGAGTATCCATTGCATCCCGAAAAAATTGCGGCTTAGTGCGGTTTATGGGCCGGCGGCGTCATTGGGCCGTATTGGATCGTATATCTTTTCATGAGCGGTAAAAAATATGGCGTGGTTTGCTGTCCCTATTGGTATATTTTTGTACCGTAGCTATTGAAAACCCCGTTATAACATGAATTAATATATTTAAAGTAAACTTGAACAAAAGAAAAGAACATTCTACGAATGTGGCAAATTAGTTCCATAAATTCCTCTCGTGTACCTAACTACAATTTGTTTTTTTGTACTAAGGGGGAAACTTGACTTTATATATTATAAGAGAAATTCGTGATATTTGTATATACTAGGTGCGTTTCAAAGTAAACATGAATTTTTTAAATCTAGCGTCCCTGGTGACGCCATCTATATGGTGCGTTATAATGGTGCTATTTTTATCGATTGTCCAGAGAGAATTTCATGACATTTCATTGATTGGAAGTGAAGTTAATGCGTTTTAAATGTCAGTATGTTTGTGTTATCGGATCGAAAATGAGCTTCGAACAAAGAGCCAACATTAAATTTTGTTTTAAAATTGGTAAAACTTTTACCGAAACGTTTAAATTGATGAAACAAGTTTATGATTGCCTATCCCGTAGCAGAGTGCATGAGTGGTTTCAACGTTTTCAAAGTGGTCGTGAGGACATAAATGACGATCAACATGTGGGCCAAGCAAAATCCGTGATCACCCGAAATTCCATCGAAACTGTGCGTGGATTAATCAAAAATCCGCCGAAATCATCATTGAAATTCATGGAAATGGAATTGAACATCTCCAAAACATCGATTTATCGCGTTTTGACCGAACATTTGGGCTTACGAAAGGTGTGTGCATGGTTTGTTCCGCACAAATTGACTGACGACCAAAAATTGCTCAGAATCCAACATTCGAAAGATATAATTTTGGCCGATTATTCACCTGATATGGCACTATGCGACTTCTTCATTTTCGGGAAAATGCATTTGCTCATGAAAGGAAAGCGTTATGCAGACGTACATAGGGGCCATTCAAAAGGCTTGCACTGACATACTGGCGGCCATACCGACCAACGAGCTGAAACACTCGTTCGACATGCTTTTGAACCGTGCAAAAAGCTGTAAGAAGCATTTTGAATTATGTTGTAAGAAGCATTTGTTCTGTTTTTTTTAAGTCCTGTTTACTTTGGAACGCACCTTGTGAAACAAGTAGGGAAGGTCCAAGTTCTGGTGTAACCTAACATTTTATACTCTTGCAACTTGCCATGATCAAAGCCAGAGAAATATCTTCAGGTGTATAAAGTTTGTTAGTTATATGATTCCTAAGTAAAGTCTTAAGCCGATTTTATCCATTTTAGACACATTTGTGCTTGATTCTGCATACTGGAAAGTGAAAGAGTCCGATGGATTTTAAAATTATATCAGATGAGAAGTAAGCGTGGTTGTAGACCGATTTCACTTATTTTCGCACTTGAACATAGCAATGTCAAGATAATATGAAGTGCTGAATTTGGTCGGGATTGTTCGAGTGGTCTAATAGTGTATATTAATGATTTATGTAGTTAACTAGGTTAAAAGTGTATCAGCAGTCAGTAGGGGCCTGAAAGCAATATTTCTGGTTTCATAGCCACAGATGATTGGCCGTCTGGAAGGCAAAATTTGAACAGTTTGTGATCAGTTGGAGAACATGACCTATCGAATACCCCACAGAAATTTGGAGAGTCTCAAAAAATAATTGTTTCGAGCAGCGTCGTTAATAGCATTAGAAACTCTGCGTGCTGCTATGGATCAATGAGTTGAGGGCTTATGGAAATGCAAAACATAACCATTTCGCTTAATATTATTAAATAATATTAACTTCTTAACTAACTGAAAAAATGTATTATAGTATCGCTTTTATAACAGCCTAAACTTGTAAATGAATTTGTGGCATGACTAAGTACTAGATATGAAACCAAGACAAAGAACACAGAACAAAATTAGAACAAGCGTTGCTCTGATATACATATGTATTTGTATTTAAAGAGATTAAGTAAACGTATTTAATTTCGATTACATATGCATATAAAATGTGGCTTTAAAATTGATTTTTCACTTTTTTTCGTTCAACGTTGTGGCAATAACGAATAAAACATAGTCAGATTCTCACATAACAACGGAAATTATGCCAAATGGAATATTTGCTTGCATAATACACAAAAGTGGCGGTAATCACGCTTGCCGTAAAATTTAAGAAGCTACAAAAGTCAATACCAAACACGTTAACACTAAAACGAAGGCAGACACTTTTCACAGCTTTAATGAAATAATAAATTTCTGGCTGGTATTTCAAGCTCAAGTAAATAAGTGTGTAAATGCTCCGCGTTTAAATGTATTTGTGTATGAGTACATATGTGAATAAGTGGTCTAAGCGTAAATGTTTTTGCGCATCCGCGCTAGTGCTCACTACACACAACATTCACTCTCATTTCGCATTGATTCATTTCTGTTTGGTATCTGTGGCATGGCATCCAAGTCAAGCTATGTGAAGCAGCAGTTGAAGAAACAAGAAAAATAATAACAACTCCAACATCAATCTTTATAGCAGCAGTAAGCAGTTAGTTGGCAGCTTAACAGCTTTGGCTTCGTCAGCGAATAGTGAAAGGAATCTTCGAAACTTTAAGCAATTGGTGCTGTGATCACATGAGCGTTCAGCGTTGGCAATATTATGCCACACTATGCGTGCTGTATGAGTATGTGTGTTTGCATTTACCGTGGATTCCTAATTGCTGAGATATTCCATAGCTTTTAATCGTAAAATATACATAACTATTTAGATAGATGTAAGGTGGAAATATATCCAGCTACATTTTCTCTAAGACTGAGCTGTACAGACCTTGACTTCGAAGCAAAGGCCGGGGAAGGTTCTTAATAAAGTTCTCGCATTGAATTCTGAATTTTCAAAAGAATACTATTTATCTTATTATATATCATTACTTTATAAAATCTTTCAGTAAATATATCTTGAGCAATTGTTTATTTATAAAAAGAAAAAATATCGAACCTCAACCCAAAAATAGAATTTCTTTTAACACATTTTCTTGGAGTGATATGGTTTCCTCATTGACATTCTATTAAATTATCACAAACAATTGTTTATTTCAGATGAAGTGTAATTGTTTTTCAAGCCATTAACATTTCAACTTCACTCCATTGTATAAGTGTTGGCCAGAACAGTACATTAAAATTTTAAATCTAAAAATTAAACACTTTCGCAGTTTTTATGCAAAACTTTGTCAGAATCAGTGAAACAAACAAAGTCACGGCTCGAACTTTCAGCGAATTTTGGTTCTTTCGATTTCGGTTCATTTTTGGAGCATCATTCGCTAGATTCTTAGACATAAATCCATGTTTCCTCACTAGTAATTTTGTGTGTTTGCAGAATGCAGGATTCTCAGCTACATTGTCAATTAACTCTTTCCTGACCTCTATTCGTTATTGCAAAAGACTTGAGACTTTCGGTACGACTATATGCAAATCCATAAGGGATGTTGAAATCCTCTCTATTACCAACATGAAGAGTTTCCAGTACCGTCCCTTTAACTTTTTCGATATCATTGTCATTATGAGAGGATGTGAAATGGACGTCAAGCATGAAGCAAGTATTGATTGATTTCACGATCTTCAATGAATACTTTGTGCCGCTTAACTACTTTCGTTTGTGATAAAATAGACTCCCCAAAAAGCTTTTGTGCTATTTTCAATGATTCCGTAGCCGGTGATTGCTTCGGAAATGCGAAATTGCAACCAAACTCGTTGTTAAATAGCCACCAACCGCACACTCATTGACATGTGAATATCAAAAGTCAGGCAAATACTGTACAAATTCCTGAACAATTTTTTATTGAAAATGCGTGGAGATATATAGACCAGAATATGTGTTTACAAGTAGTTTCAGAATAGTTTTTCCAAACTATTCGCATTTAACAACAGTTAGAGTTTTTCAATTAACAAAGGCGTCAATTGAATGCGCAGGAGTTCAAAAAATTACATAATTTAATGCGTAAATGGCGTGCATAGTTGGTTTCTCGCAACCCTCAACCTCCTGACAGCTCCATTCTAGCTTCTGGCAGCAGGTGCGTAGAGTATTCTGATTATTCTAAAAAAGTCAAGGTGGTTTACCTGGTCAACAAGTAAGATTGGCTTTCTATTTAGGAGGTACACATAGCAAAATTTATTTATATACACTTATCTATGTATTTGTGTTTAGTTTTTATACCCTGGACAGGGTATGAACAGGCTTCGAAGTTTGTAACACCTAGAAGGAAACGTCGGAGACTTTTTAAAATTTATATATAAATGATCAGTATTAGTCTATTTAGTCATGCCCGTCTGTATATACCCGAAGTTTCTCACCTTTTGAGAAATCGATCTGAAATTTTGCGAACGTCCTTTTCTTGCCATGAAGCTGTTTATTTGTCGAAACCGATATCGGACCACTATATCATATATCTGTCTTACAAATCAAATTAACGGAATCTAGTTCTTATAAAGAATCTTTTGTATTTGTGAAGGGTATAACAGCATTGGTACAACCGAATTTGAGGTTTTTTTGTTGTTATGGTATTTGCTCGCTTTGCTGCAAAAGTACATTAGCAGAGTTGGCATTAATAATTTATTGACAATTTTGGGTTGCGGCCGCTGCTAATGATTGTTAAAACAGTATTTGAAAGAACGGCATTTTGTCAGCTGCCAGCATGTTTGCTAGCGTTTCAGCATAACATATTCGCCATAGGCCATGCTATAAGTCGTAATTTAAGTTATCACCTACTGTGCCTTACCATTGTAAAGACATGTACATACATATGGATGTGTGTGGTGCTTAAGAACAACCAGGCGCTCGAATTTATGTGAACTCTATTGCGAGCTCAAATTCTGAAATCTTTGAAGCTTATGTTCTAATTAAAATCAGCAATATAAGCTGGTTGATTAGCTTGCAACGGCGAGACCGCTTTACATAGTCGAATTTACATTTGGATAGGTATCATTTCAAAGTAGTATGGTGTTGTGTACAATATGAATGGCAAATATTAATGATTTTAAATAATTTTATCTTGCTATAATGGGAGATTTGAATGATATTTTAGATAATTTTAAAGGATTCTTTAATTGTGAATTGTACTTTTATGATTCGTGAATTAGAGTAATAATTTCTGAAGGCTACTTTAAGACGCTGGCCTTATTTATAGAGCTTTTGGATCACAGTTTCTCGGTTGGATGTACCTCTCCTGTTTTTATCTTTAAAAATTTTGCAACACATGTAAAATTCTTATGGCATATGACATTATGAGAAAAATATTTTGAGAGACTGCGGGAGAAAGATTCCATTGGAAGCACTACATTTCAAACAAGCAAAATTAAGATAATTTTAAATATAATATTCGTATTAAAATTGTAATTTTGAAGTGTATTCAGTCTCAGAAAAATATGTGGAAATATATGGACCAGGCAGGTGTTTCTATTTAGCTACAGATTCATTTTAGTGCGCAAATGGCATACACGATTGGCTTTTCGTAAACCTTATTCCTTCTTCTGGAAATAGGCGCATAAAGAATTCTGATTACTTATCAATACAATCCCATGACAAACTCCAGCACAGTACACAACTGCCAGAGAGCACTAAGCGCAATAAAAGACAAGCTCCAACTAAACTTAATCTGGGTTCCCGGCCACAGGAACATTTTCGGTAACGAAAAAGCAGACGAGTTGGCAAAGGCAGGAGCTTTCCTCAACGAATCCGAGGCGCAGATAATACCAAGTCCGCTAGGATCAATCAAAGGAGAGATCAATAGACAATTTCAGCAAATTGCAAACAACAGGTGGAAAAACATCACAAAATGCGTCATAACTAAACAATTATGGCCAACATATGACAGGAAAAGAACCAACGACTTACTAAATAGGTCAAGGAAAAGTATTTACAGAGTAACAGCTACCACAACAGGGCACTGGCCATTTGGGGAACACGCATCCAAAATGGGTATGCCCTACAACGACATCTGCTGTGGCTGCGGAGTAGCAGGGAACAAGGAAACAATCTTCCACTTTCTCTGTGAATGCCCAGCTCTAGCACAGATCTGACACAAAACACTTGGAATCCATCTAGCACCAAACCTTGAATAGATTTCCACTAAAAGCATATCGGACATAAGTAGTTTCATCGAAACCTCAAAATGGTTTGAAAGAAAAGGTGAAACGTAATAGCAGATACAGGAGGTTCTACGAACAGTGCATCAAAATGGCACATCAAGTGTTAATTGAGCCCGATAGGGCTGCACTCCTACCTACCTACCCTATCAATACAATATTTTCGAAAACAGATCCCTCTAAATATCAAAAATATAGTTCTTAAATTATTAATATTTTAGGGAAAGTGTCAGTCATAGGCAATTTGGTCCACATATACGGTATGTTGGGACAAATTTTAGATTTGAGGTGGCATACCTCAAAGACATCACTTGTGCAAAGAAAAAGTTTATCCCGTTACATGCGTTTGTGTTTGATTTAAATACTGTAAAGTGAAACAAACATATGGAATTTAAAACTGTGATATATGGGATATTTTCATACTGTGACACAAAAAATTTGAAATAATTTTAGGAACCAAATTTGGTGGAAATTTGTTAAGTAATTCCTGAGGCAATATTATTCCTAAAGTTGGACGGTATTTTATTGTTAACTTTTAACACGGCCTTCTATGGAATCCTCTCTTACCATCTCGGCTGTAAAATTGTTCTGTTTCTGATACATTTACATTTTATATTTCGGGATTTTATGCACTTTTGCATTCGTTTGAACCAATTGTTGAGACATTTTGCCACTCTCAATGAGGAATCTGCAAAATATGTATTTTTAACGCATCAACTGCCTCTTCAAGTGTCAAAAAACGCTGACCTCTGAATTTATTGCAGTTGTGTGAGAGCTAGCATTGTTGTAGTGAAGAGTCCGTCCTTGGTGGTTCATAGGTGATTTCTTGAAAGAAAACTGGCAACAAATGGTACCACTCAAAATTTATAGTTCTGCCTTGTTCCACATTTTTTTCGACCAAACGACACGAGACTTTTTTTGAGCGATCGACAAATTATGTGGGCTCAAACGAGAACAAATATTTCTTACAGTCAAATGTCCATGCAATATTGAGTGCAAGCTAGTCGCACTAATGCCCGTAGTTGTCTCCATCCCACGATAGGTCACTTGACGGTCTTGCAATATAAATTTAAACACAGCATTAATAGTTTCCGGAACAACGACAAATTTTAAACGACCTTCACGATATTCGTCTTGGAGTGATCTACGACTTCGATAGAATTCACCACATCATCAATAAATACTAGCCTTTGATGAAGTTTCATCGCCAAAAGTTTAATTAAGTTCGTCGATTCGTTCGAAGATGTATTGTTACGGAGTTAATCCACGTCGAAAGTTGTAAACAAAAATTGGTATATATCATTAGATGTATGTACTTCTATATCTATGTATCTAGATCAGTTTTAAATGTTAGAAAAAGCCGTTAGGCAAACCAAACTATTATACTCTGAAACAATATTTTGCGAGTTCTTAAAAATTATATATTAGTGCCGATTTATACATAATAACTCCGGAAAACACCGCGAAATTTGGTAAATTGTTGAAATTAGCTTTGTTATCTCAGGGTACGCTAGTGTCTTTCTCTTCAAGTTTCTTTCAATCCACAAGAGTTTATACGCAATATATGCCTGTGTTTTGGATATTTGTTTGCTCATTCAGTTTATGAAACGACTGAACTTGAAGAAATTACGCTATAAGCTACTCTTCATCAACCATCTTCCCCAATTTTGGTCCATAAAGACCACTTTTTTTCGCTTACTCAAAAATATTTTAATTATGGAAGGAGGTTGGATATGAAAATAACCTAGTTTGAAGTCCTTGACTACTCACACTATTTAACCAGTATCGAAATATTGGAAGACTGTTACATGAAATGCATTACTTTAACCAGATTTTTCTCCTAAGAATTTTCATTCAAATAATGTTCTTTCATTATTATGCTCATATAGTAATTTAAGTATGTACTATGAACAATAAACACTGATAAGAAGTTCAAATTTTTACGGATAGTAGAAAAAGATTTGCACCCACATACGCACGCCTTCATAAAAAACAATAACAGTAATATATGAATGCGGCTGCCACACCCTACAAACTTTCAAAACAACGACTCTTTAGCAATTTACTTCTAAATAGCCAATAACTATAATCTGCCGTTACTGCTGCGGCGTTTCGGGCCAAAATAAAAACTCGTTTTTTGCAGCTAATTTACAGACAAATCGCTTGAGCCTACAGCTTGTAATTGGATACGCGCGTTCTCTGTAATAAGAGCGAAGGCAACAGAATCGGAAAAGTTTAATCGCTGTGGAGCGTACTCAAACGAACGTTGCGCTGCTTACAAACCGCTTCACTTCTGGCTTTTCTATATGCAACGCAGCATAATCGAAAACGAGAACTTATTAATCATACCAATCACCTGAATTGACACTATGTCACCATGTCGACCCAGCGCAATTGGGCTTGAGCTTTTGGTTGGCAATGTGTTAGGATTTTTATCTTTCGCGCTATTAATTTTATGTATGTATGGACATAATCACAAACGAATATACTTTTATAATTCTTTGATCGCAGCATTCGCCGCCCGAATGCATTCGGATTTAAACAACTTAAGGCTCAGTACACATTTTTACTCCCCTCCAGATAAAAATACACAACGACCGAATAAATCACATATTCAATATTTTTCTGTTTTTTTTTTACGTTGAATTTTCATGCTCATGCTATGGCTACTTTATAGGCTGAACGCACTTATTGTGAGGCTGTGACAATACGTGGAGAACGCCATGGTTAACTGTCTTGATTAAAGCTGTACTCTTGTTATTGCCGTTTCATTCGGGGCTATGCAAATTTATGCAGAAAATATGCAAGAACATTACAAATTTTCAACTGCAGCCTTGTTTTTATTCAACACGCATATCTTTTAGGCGACTCCCATAGCGTTTGCGCACATTTATGGTCAGTTTAAAGCATATTTATTCTTGTAATTTGAACTTCTTTATATTTATACCCTAATTAGGGTGTATTAAGTTTGTCACGATGTTTGTAACATCCGAACGCAGTAGACCCTGTAAAATGTATGTATGTATATACAAATGATCAGGATGACTAACTGAGTCCATTTCGTCATGTTTGTCTGTCTGTCCGTCTGTATATACGCGAACTATTTAGTCTCTCAGTTTTTGAGATACCGTTCCGAAATTTTGCACACGTTCTTTTTTCTCAAGAAGCATCTCATATAGGACTACTGTAGAATATATTTTTCATACAAATTGATCCATCAAACTCAAGTCGATGTATTAAAAACTTTTTTATTTGACATGAAATTGGGCATAGATTATTGTCTAAGGCAGCGCTACAATCTACTGTGAAGGGTGTTATAGCTTCGATGCAGCCGCACTTGACGTTTTTATTTGTTTTCTTGTAAAACCACCTTAAGAAGGCGTCACCGACACAGAAGCCAACAGTTGCTTTCAGCAAATGTGCGCAAACTATTTCACTTTATGCACTCGGAAATTTGTCCAGCCACACGCACGTTCATCTACATAAATGTGTTAATATATTGGTTTGTCCATTCACACAACCATTCAACGATACGCTCACTCAATCCACCTAAGTAGGTCAAAGTATTTTGCATGCGTATGTACATATGTATATGTATATGGTATAGTACATAAGTAAAATATATATTTAGCTTGTCTATGGATTTTGCGTCCGTCAGCGTCTTTGCCGTCGCACCTGCCCCTGTCGACTGCCACTCGCAGTTGCAGCATTTGAAAACGCTTTTTTGCATAAATCTGTACAGACATAAGGTAGGTATGCAGTGCAAATAAGTGAGATGAAGACATCAATCTGCGAAAAGCGTGAGGCAAATACAAACAGCTTAAACAAAAAGCTAAAACACAAAACCGAACTAAGGTTCTCATTTTGTGGTAAGATCGGCAACGCTCTTTATTCGAATAAAATTTGAATTGGATGTATGATCTTTTGCTAAGAGTTATTGTTCATACTAACTGAATATTTTTTAATTAATACTTTCAGAATGATCCCGTATTGTGAGCGTGGTTATCATTCGACCGTTCCTTTACAAATCTTTCTTCTGTACAAATTGTTATATCATTTTCCGAGAGGATTTTCAACAAAACACGCTCCTCAAAATACAATCGTGAATGTCATTCTAAAAATTTTAAATAATCATGGTTATTAAAGTTAAGCCCAGAAAACGACTCCACTCCTTCTATCGCTTTTATGAAAATTTATAGTATTTTCCCCAGCCGCATGAAATTAAGGAAATATTTAATGCATAGCAATACCAATTAAGTCTCACGAGTAGGTTTAATAATCGGTGCACCTTATTTAATGTAAAACTTGAAACGAATTGTAACTTTTCCATAACACTTCCATAAAAAATGTGTCCACCGTAATGCAGTTACCTAATCATTGATTGATATCTCGTGCCAATCATTTGTCGATTTCTGACACATTTAAATGTTAACTGTATTATGCGCAAATAAACATACATTTTTGTTTGTGTTGCATACAATTTGTTGAGCATTATCATTTTGTCGCCTTAAACTCACCCTACGAATTTAAGGCAACAAACAAGCGCTCTAATGACCTTCTCGGAGTGCTTTGCAGACTTTCAACACAATTTTACAATTCTAATTTTGCTGCCAATGCGTAACGTTATTCGTATGTATGTACATATGTAGGGCAACAGCTAACTTGCATCGTGACTAAGACAAATGTCAAATGTGAACACGCGTAATGAGGGGAACAATACAATATTTCAATGCAATACATATTCACAAATATTTGCTATGTAGATTTATATTAGAAACAAGTAAGGAAGGGCTAAGTTCGGGTGTCACCGAACATTTTATACTCTCGCATGATAAAGTGATAATCGAGATTTCATTATACGTCATTTACATATTTTTCAAATACCGTATTTTTGTAAAGTTTTATTCCGCTATCATCATTGGTTCCTAATGTATATACTCGTATTATACAGAAAAGGCATCAGATGGAATTCAAAATAGCGTTATATTGGAAGAAGGCGTGGTTGTGAACCGATTTCACCCATATTTCGTACATGTCATCAGGGTGTTAAAAAAAAAGTATTATATACCGAATTTCATTGAAATCGGTCTAGTAGTTCCTGAGATATGGTTCTTGGCCCATAAGTGGGCGAGGCCACGCCCATTTTCAATTTTTAAAAAAAGCCTGGGTGCAGCTTCCTTCTGCAATTTCTTCCGTAAAATTTTGTGTTTCTGACGTTTTTGTTAGTCCGTTAACGCACTTTTAGTGATTTTCAACATAACCTTTGTATGGGAGGTGGGCGTGGTTATTATCCGATTTCTTCCATTTTTTGAACTGTTTATGGAAATACCTGAAGGAAACGACTTTATAGAGTTTGGTTGACATAGCTATAGTAGTTTCCGAGATACGTACAAAAAACTTAGTAGGGGGCGGGGCTACGCCCACTTTTCGAAAAAAATTACGTCCAAATATGCCCCTCCCTAATGCGATCCCTTGTGCCAAATTTCATTTTAATATCTTTATTTATGGCTTAGTTATGACACTTTATAGGTTTTCGGTTTCCGCCATTTTGTGGGCGTGGCAGTAGGCCGATTTTGCCCATCTTCGAACTTAACCTTCTTATGGAGCCAAGGAATACGTGCACCAAGTTTCATCATGATATCTCAATTTTTACTCAAGTTACAGCTTGCACGGACGGACGGACGGACGGACAGACTGACGGCAGACGGACGGACGGACAGACGGACGGACGGACAGACAGACATCCGTATTTCGACTCTACTCGTCACCCTGATCACTTTGGTATATATAACCCTATATCTGACTCTTTTAGTTTTAGGACTTACAAACAACCGTTATGTGAACAAAACTATAATACTCTCCTTAGCAACATTGTTGCGAGAGTTTAAAAATCACCTTTCAATGGGATCACAGTAGTATAACTCGTACAGCTTATCGTTCCATCGAATGCGATATTCACCGTTGGAAATGCGCAAAAAACCATACATCTTCCGCAGAATTTTCTCTTGAAAACTCGTAAGGTCGACTCATAAGATGTTGTCATTGTCCATGCCTCTGCACCATTTAGCAGGACGGGAACCCAATGCCTATAGTTGACTTTTTACTGAAAATATCGGTCAATGTGTGAGATATATAATTGAAATTGAGAGAATCCTTTCTTCATAATATAGTAGTATGTCTAAATATCAAAAATTGGTTGCATCGGGTAAATACTTCCTTAACCGCATATCCCTAATATATACACTTTCGAACTTCTGGGTGACTTTATACCGCATATATCGCCCAATATGTGAGTTATATCAATGAAAATATGAAAGCATATTTTACGAACAACAGTGTATCTTTGTGCCTAAAATGGATAAAATAGAGAGAAAACTTGACCTAGTCCCTACATATATATGTAACTCATATCAGAATTTTCGAAGTTTCGGCTGACTGTACTCCAAATAGACTGGTGATAGTTAGTGAGGTACGTTAACGAGTAAGTTCGAAACTTCTCGAAAATACCTCTTGCGAAGAGGGGTATAGATGTTATGTTTCACTAGCGGAAATAGTTCTTCATTTTAATTTCGTTCGTTGTCGAATGTCAGGAATAAGGAGAATACTAATTATTTACTTAACTGGCTTTTAGACTAATTGGTGAAAATGAAATCCTATAACTGCTTTGATTGGTTTTTTTTTTTAATTTGAGGCAGTTTAAGACATCAAATTACATCTTCTTTTTAAATTAACCCTAAGTTGTGCTAAGTGCAGAACCTGATCCTGATATCCATACACAAGGAATATAACAAGTTTCTTCGTTTATGGAGTTGTTCTCACAATATTCTTTGTTGTCATTTTTATAAGTTGTAAATACTTCCAGAAATAAAGTATATATTGGGCATCTGCGATAGTTTTAATGATAATGTTGCAAGATGGTAAATGATATCTCCGCCAAGCCGTTAGACCCAGAAAATAATATTGTACAGATAATATTTAATTATATTAAGCCAAGATCAATTTAATTTAGAAAGTACAAATCGAAAAATATGCTCAATTACGATCCAAATGTAATGTTGTCACAGTTCCTTTCGAAAATATTTGTGAACCAAATACAAAAGAAGTAGCCCATCACAAATTTGTAAAAGTACGAGATACTCTAAGTACACATATACATACTTACGTACTTATTTTTATACATAATAATCACACATTGTTGGGACTTTCACTTCGACACCTCCAATTCAATTAATCTCTGTTCAATTGCATTTAATTGCCCCACAAAGCACTCAGAAATAGCCCATGGCGTAAACCTAAGACCTCCAAATTGTTTTTGTTATGGCAAAATTGAAGGTGAACGTGTTTGAAAAATCTTTGGGCATTTCTTTTCCAAGTGGTCTTCAACAACTGGTATTCACTGTTACTTATCAGCATGAACACACACCGACACATTGAAAAGCTTATTGGCCCTAATAAGCCTTCGACATGCTGTCAAGCAATAAATATTGGGTGAATTCGAATAGCGACCGGAGTATGGCTAGTACCAGCTCAGTATCCGTCAACAACAGGGTGTAACTACCAAGCCAAATACAAAATTGTACTCATTTTTCTAGAGAAAAAAAAACAAGTTAAAGTAAATATTTGCAGAAATATCGCTTTGAATGACAGCGAATGTTAAATTTCGACAGCTAAAAATGATTAATCACCATCGTCACGCTTGGGTTGATCACATATATCCAATCGATTGGGAAGTAAGTCACTATGAATGAGCGTTTATAAATTGCGCCGTAGATTGTCGGTAAAACAAATGAAGTAGTGACTTCGAGGCAGCAAAAAGTGTATGTGCGTTGCTCTACTTCGCACGTCTGGAAGCCGTGAGAATCGGTTTGAACCGATTTGCGGATATGCATAACAATTTTATATGCCAGAGAAATTTAAACTATTACAAAGCATTGCTTACAACTGTATTTTTTTCTTACAGACTATTATTATTCACCGCGGCCATATTAGCGCCATGTCTCAACACATTTGCACAATTTAACCACTTTGGTGAGCACCTCAACACACATACCGGCAGCGAATGCGCATTGATACTCTCGGGACCCGGACGCTCATCAGTCTATGATTACAATGTGAATCTTTTCCGTGGCACAATGTAAGTTAACTAATACTTTTCCAAATCATTACTGCATATACTTGGTTGTGCTGTGTCCACCTAAAGGTTGATGTATATATAAACGTACCTTTACAAATACAGGTTAATTTTGAGTCAGCGAAATTGATTTCAGTATTCAAACAATTAGAAAATCTGGTCGAGAATATAATATCCACATAACTTTATTGGATAAAGAAAAAGTAAAAGTAAAAATAAAGGCATTGTCATGTTACTTCAAAGCCACAAAAGTGTTAAAGATTTACTTTCTTGTTGAACATATTTTGATAGAAAATGTAATACGCTGATTGTCACAAATATTTATTAAGTGCGATACATAATTTATTATGAGTGGGCGCGTGTTCACAAACTAAAACACAAAAGTCGTAAGACGCTGGTCGCCTCGTGCCTCGGCTTCCAATTGCAGTTTATAACTACTTGTACACTACTGTGCAATAATCCTCTTCCTTAGAACATAGAACATATGTATATATTTATGTTGTTCGCACCCTGCCTGTTTCGGCAGGGCAAGAGTCATTGAGTAATTGCAATTGCCGGCCGCAAATAATGCCAACAAAACTGCCATAAATATGTAAGTATTCATTTAATTTTTATTTATTTATTTATTTATTATAATTGTTGTAGCTATAGCGAATGGTAAGAGAGGCTTCTTCAGCAATTCGCCACTGATCAAAGATCCAATTATCTAAATATGTGAACTCCAAATGACCGGCATGGATTTTATGCAAATAATTTACTTTAATAAAGTATGTTGAAAGAAATCTGCCTTTATATATAATATTCGTCTTTCAAAAATTATAACAATCATGGGGGGTTGAGTTCACTGTGACAATGTAAATGTTGTTTGTTTAGACATGGGTTTTTCAAGAAGAAATAAAACGCATATAATTCAACATTTTGGTCAAGAATTGAGGTTTGTTATAAAGATAAGGGTTTGCCATTATGTTTGAAATATGGTGAAGTGACCGCCGCGGCTGGTTCGAATTAATTCCAGCAGAGAGGCCCGATCACTTTCTTCAGCAATTGGGGCCCTATGTCAGCTATAACGCGCCGAATATTCTCTTCCAAGATATCAATCGCATTGGCATTATGTGCGTAGGCAAACGATTTCACGTAACCATAAAAAACAGTCCAGTGGTGTTTAATCACAAGATCTTGGCCACTCCACAGTCCCACAATGCGAAATGCGCTCACCAGAATTTTCCTTCAATAAATGTATCGTTTCACTAGCTTCGTGCTATGTCATCCACACGTCTATAGAGTTCCCCATTGACTGTAATAATACCACATGTGCGGTTGTATTTTTGAAGAAACATGGAACTGCCCATAAGTTAAACTAATTAGTGACTTTTTGGGGATTTAACGATTTCTACAATGGCTTGCGGATTATAATCACTGCAAATGGGATAGTTTTGTTACCCACTCCACCAAAAAAGCAGAGCGCCTACCGAATTATTACTTTGGCAATAAATTTGCACGATTGTTGTTCCGGAGTAAGTCTGTTTATTAAGAAATGGCAAATCAAATTGAGCATAAATCAATTAACAAAAATATCAACTTCGAACTTTGTCATTGAAAACCACACAGCTGCCCCGTTACTTACTTGAAAATCGCAAAGGGATTCTCGAAAGCAACTGCTTATTATTTTTTCCTGCTCGAATAAACTAAGCTCTACTTAATCACAAGTGTAGACATATACCAAATTGTTACCTATACATATATACAATCTTTTCAAGGATTTCTGTAATTACTTTACCACAATTTTCGCAAACAAATAAAATATCAAGACGATTGTACCTATGTATGTAGTATGTTTAACCGCCAACGAAAGTAAGTGAACTCATTTGCATGTAATGTTCCATATATGTATGTATGTAAAGTGATGTGTAATGAATATTCGAACAGCAATAAAACTTGTAACAAACTAATTTTCTGCTTGATTTTGCACGCTATTAAAACAAATGGAGCGGCAGCTTGTTGGTGTCGTGCAAAAACAAAAGAAACCCATAAGAACTGACAACATGTTCAGGTGTCAGCAGTGCGGCAAGTGCACTAAGTGCTTACTATTGCAATGTGAGCTGATATGAGAGGCGCCGCAAGCAGACGAACAAAATTGAGTGAGTAATTTGAAATAAATACCGTCCTACCAGTTAACATATGTACATGCTCAAGTAAAACCATCACATGACCAGAAACATCTTCGAATGTAACGGCATTGTTGCTGCCGCGGCTGCGCCACAGCCCGCAAACGACGAGATCAGTTTTAAAAGGTATACCGATGCGACGTTCTCATACTGCCACAAGCCATCGCAGATTGCATTGTAAACCGAAGATTCGCTGGTGAATTTCATGCCACGGCAGCTCGCCCCACAGCTTGGCAGATTCAGTTGTATTTGGTTATGTATGAAAGGCGACGGATGCACTATTGCATCATCGCCTGTAACAGCTGTGGCATTCGCTCACCAACCAGACACCAAAGAAACGGCGAATCATAAGACCAAATTATAGCTGCAGCTGGCAGTTCGCTCTAACGACTTTTCGGTAACCACAGAGTCGTGGCACAAATGTATAATGTGCAAAAGGTGACTACTCGGCTAAGTTAGAAAGCGTGTGTTCAGTGGAACTATTTCGAAAATGTCTGCATTTTAACCAATTCTTTTATGATCATTATTATTTAGAGTGAGAAAAAGTTTGGTGTACAGAGTTAACATTTGTTTGTCATCGGATCAGAAGTCGGTGCTTCCTCAACTATTTATCCGATGGAAGTTGTAAGGATTTTTATTACTTTTACGGATTATTCAAGTCGTCATAGTAGCTGTCTATCGCTGCGTATCAAGCAATGAACTTTCTATTAAAACGGAAGTCTCAATTGTGGTTTTGCAATGAGTAGTCCAACTTTAAAGTTGTGTGGGTGCTTTTGAAAACATTCAAAATAAAGATATTGCATAATAGTGTCCACTGTACTTCAAAATTTTAAAACAATTTCGTTTCAATTGGTGCCCTAAGTGGTTTAGTGATTTGCACTTTCACCAATTTCTATTTTTTTGATTTTGTTTTTTGAAGTCATAGATTTGATCTACTTTTGCATTAGACATTTCACTTTTTCGGAAGCAACTTAACCACTGCTTGGAGCGCTCATACACATTTGAAAGGATTCGAATACATACAGGTTCATTAGCATTACATTTCTACATATGTACAATAGAGTAGCGATGAGTTCATACATAATTAAGTGAATGTGGGTATTTATACCTAAAGTGGAAATCAATTATTGTCTTTTTTTTACTTTTGCGGAATTATGCACTCATTGTAAACGCCCACACTTATTGTTTCTCGCCAACTAAATGAGGGCATTCATCAGTGAAATCAAGTGGAAAGTGAAGGTATTGAAATGTGTTTTGCTTCGTTGGTAGGGATTTAGGACCGATTTCTACAACTGAATCTGGATTTATTCCGAGCATAACCAAAATATAGCTAAATATTAATTTTCAAAGTTAATTTTAAAGTTAAATGCAATTGGAACTAATGTAAATTATTAATATTTCGGTCAAATTAGAAACAAAATATGTAAAAGGAAGTTACATAAAAATACAACAACTATAAAAATAATCGCAAACATTCAAAAACTTGTAAAAATCCTCAATGCACACTTTATTGTATTAACATTATACCTCAATAATTCCACAATATTCTTAGAAAAAAGGATAAACACATTTTTTTATACTCCTGTTCACCTAATCAGGATAAATATAGAGTTATATATATAGTAAATATATAAATGATCAGCATGACGAGACGAATTGAATTTCGCGTGGCTCAGCGATAAAAATTGAGGGGTCTTGATGAAACTTGGAACACATGTTTATTGGCATTCCAGATCTCATTACATAGTTTGGGTCTAAAATCGGCTGAAAACTGAACACTTGGCTGACTTTACTCCACATAGATTAATTATGGTATGTGAGGTAATCCAACGAAACCCAGGGAGCATTTAATTAGAAAGCGGCATGTTAATAGCTTGCGGTAATGGCTAAAACAGACTAAACCGCTTCAGGACGATTTAGTGTAATTTTCGCTTTGATTTTGTCAAGCAATGAAGGTGAATCCTTTCGAAGGTATTTAGCCGGCGGTGATTCTTGCGCTTCCTAACTATTATTGACGGATTTTCTCTAAAAAGTCAACTATAGGTACTAGGGTCCGCATAGTCGGTACCCAGGGGCTTGAACAGTTTTGGTTGGATTTAGACAATTTTTGGTCACAAAGTGGCATACTCTAAACGCATTATTCGTGCAAAGTTTTATCATGTTATATTAATTGCTTCTTGATTTGTGCAGTGGAAAATGAAAGAACCAAATAAAATTTAAAATTGTGCTATATGGGAATTCGTCGCCGTAGTCCGATTTCGTCCACTTTTGCACTGTGACATAGGGACATGAGATGAATGTCATGGACTAAATTTAGTTGAAATCGGTTCCGCGGGTCCTTAGATATGGTATTTAGCCTAAAATTAGGCGGTGCCGTTCCCATAGTCCAGTGCTTACCTCGGCTCCTATAAAATTCACTCATACCATCTGGTGTAAAATTGTATTCCTCTTACTGTACACAGTACTGTTAAATGGACGGGCTTATCTATGATTTCATCTATTTTTACAGTGTCGATAGGGATGCTAAAGGTATTTGTCGTGAACAAATTGGTTATTGGAAGCGATTTAAGAGATATGTTCAGTAAACCAAATAAAGGCCGGGTTACGCCCCCTTTTTCAAAATTTTTAGTCCACTGGTGCCCTTTGCTAATACGATCCCCTGTGCTAAATTACAGTTCTATATCATAATTTCTTAGCGTTCTTCTTTACTGGTTTTGGTACCGCTTACGCGGTTATAGCGTGTTAAGCCGCGCCAGTCGTTTCTTCTTTTCGATATTTGGCGCCAATTCAAGATACCAAGTGCAGCCAGGCCTTTTCTACCTCAACTTTTCAACGGAGACCGCTTAGAAAAACACTCCTAAGGGGGACTTATCAGATCCATGATACAGTATGCTAAATTTGACTAAAATCGTTTAATGTGATTAATGAATCAGTAAACCTTTAAGAAGATTGGCAAACTTTCTAAAAAAAAACTTTTTTCCGAGATATTGCTATACCTATCGTATTTTACGCATCCCTAACGAATAGAGGCACAAATAAGAGTGTATTCACCTCTACGGTTCAGTTTTAATACTCGTATTTTTGTCTTTTCTCGTGGTCAAGTCGTTGTTTTGCTGCAATGGCGGCTTGTTGCCAACCGGCACGAAGTCACATGACGCACTTGCTGTTTTTACTTGTTTCATTGTATTTTTATTTATATCACTCATTTTGTCTAAGCGAATAGAGCCAAAAGGGAAGTCTAAAAATGAATTTTCCAAGTAAATGTGGTGGAAGACTAGTTTTCCTAGTTTGAAATTCAGTGACTGCAAACGAAAGTGCGAAGCGAGTGCGTGACTACAGAGTCAAATCGCCAAAATTCACTCCGCATTTAATATTTTCAGCAATTACACACATAACTTTTTAATAGGAAGAGTATAACTAAGCAATCTGTTGATTAAAGATATACAAACTGTGCCAAAGATGTACGAAATGAAGCTGCGATTTAAATCTAGTCGGTATGCCACATTGTAGAGCGAAGAAGTGGGTGCCGGAATTGCTTCGTAACGGTACACAGCGTTTGGTAGGCCCATCTTCCCAGTCCATTGATCAGAAATTCATTTCCACATTGCTCTTAATATCGGCTATATTTGCAATGGTGCAAGGAAACATTCGGACCTTCAAAACGTCCTTCTCTTTCAATTTGAAATGATTCACAACAGCGATGATGTATGCGGTAACCTGCAGGTCGTTTTATTCATCTGACGGAGGCTGGTTAGGTGAGTAATACCTACTTAAAATGTTCTTCTTCTTTTTCACTGGCGTAGAAACCGGTTACGTAGTTATAGCCGAGTTTTTCAATTCGCTGAACTATGTCAATGTCGTGGTATATCTCATGCAGCTCATCGTTCCATCGAATGCGATATTCGCCGTGGCCAACGCGCAAAGGACCAAACATTTCTCTCGACGTCGACTCATCACTTGTTGTCATCGTCTAAGCCTCTGCACCATATAGCAGGACGGGAATAATGAGTGATTTTTAAAGCTTTGTTTAATCCAATGTCGCAGATGTCAAAGGTTTAAAATATATGTATATTCTAAAGTTGTTATTTTGGGTGTGAAGTGAATGGACTTGGGTGCATTCTGCAGCTGCTCCAGAAACCACAAAATTTCTCAAATTGAAATCTATGATTGTCGCTTTGGCAATGATTTTAGTACAAAATGGAATTATGGAGTTTGAACTTGAATTGGATTTAAAATGGCGAGTGCTGTGACTAAGCTATAATTTAAAACGAAAAAGTGATATAAATCCAAACGATTATCTTTCGTTCACATTTAATAATAATATGAAGTTTACTTTTACCCAAGCCTACATAATAGGTGTTCGCTATGTTTATCGTTGTCTCATCATAGTCTGTTGCATAAGTAATCGCATTATCCAATTACTATTACATGCTAACAGTAACGAAATATATTATAAAACATGCATATTTATATGCATGCATGTAAACACACAACTACAAATTTGGTTTCGCGTCGCACACTTATGGACCACATTATAGTAATTACACCGTTGACTGGGACAACAAAACGCGTGAGGCATTTGCTAAAATTTAATTCAACAAGTTACTGGCAAATTTTTATTGCCGACTTTGGCCGTTTTAAATTTTCTCTAACTTTGCGAAGTGTTGCCACGTGACTCTTTAGAAATAACCAGTCCATACCAACAAGGCCTAGACCGAGCAGCGAGGATGTACTTACGCAATGAAAAGTGTAACTTAGAGATTACCGAAAGCGAGCGTTGTAATATTACTTATCTTTCGCCTGGTTGCTATTGCAAGATAGCTTTCTTCGTATCTGCAATGAGATACGAGTACGAACATATGTGTATGTATATAAAATTTTCAGTTCACCAGATTGGTCTGGAAGTGCCACCAGCTGGCTTGGCTGGTCGGCTGGTCGGCTGTGGCAGTGCAAAAATGTCGCCTTGCAGACAAAAAAAGTACTCTTGATCCAAAATCAATGGCTAGTTGTTTAACGGCATTTCAAGTCACCTTCAACCAGCCGACACCATTTATGTTGAAATCTCCAGCGAGTTTTTTTTTTAGTTCGCAGATACTTGAATTGAATTAGGGTCTGCGTACTGATGTAAAATTGCACTTAATAAAGTTCAATGCGCGCCTGGAAAAAATGCCGTAATTGACGAGGCTAAAACTAGTTCGAATGAGTAAATCATGATTGCAAATGAGAAATAAATATCGAATACCTCAAAAAATTAATATAATTATCGCGTACTAAAATAGTTTTTTATGCAAATATTATCAATTAGATATTGTATTTTATATATATAATATAAGTCTTGTAGAGGTATTTAATTTATGCAAGTCTTATAGTATAGTTAGATTTAGTATGAAAGCTTTGATTTCCGAGGTATTAACAAGTTATAAAGCTTGCACTTTGTTCATCATTCAACCTCTGTGGTCTTATTCTGGGTAGACGATATTCGTAGTTGAATTTAGTATTGTAATGGGCTGATCTATGAGGCATAAAAAGTATTTTTGTTCCCATGTTTTTGTATGCACTTCTACAAGAAGTACTTCATAACTTAATTTACATAAATAAAATCAGAATGAGTTCCACGACTTAAAAATATCTTGAAATTTTGATTGCAAGAAGTTAAAAGGGTCAATGGCAAGTTGATTGCTCCCAAGCCCAGATACTCATGTACTTGAAGAAATGACCTGGTTTTTAGATAACTTAGATTATGTTTTGAGGAATATGAAATATTATGTTTTACTTTTCATTTATTCATTTTTGGTAGCCGAGTTCAAACCGGATAGTATTTAAAGAGCTTGATATGACTTTTCTACAGTGTATGGTACGTCTTGCTAAAGTATTTTACTGTAGTAACTGCTTTTAAGAAAAATATATACTAATTTATATTGAGTTATTTTTCTTTAACTTAAATATAATATTAGAAATAAATTTTATTTAAAATCAAGCTCATGATTCTCGAAAATGTTTACATGGAACATTCGACATTAATTAGTCATACTCAGCTCCAATGGTAAGACTGATTTCCCCCGGTTGCACGAACGTCTGGTGGTACCACTTATTGGTATCTAAAACAACTAAGAAGATAATAAATATTTTTTAAAATATACCTTTACCTAGGAAAAAAACTTACTTATGTCCCCCTTTCGAACGATGGTGTCGAAGCGTTTACATTTGAAATAGCATTCCGGTGGAGGTGCGAGTAGCCATCGTTTACTGCCCGACAGCTGTGCTTGCCACGATGGTAGACGCACATTGTCGATCTATGGCAAGTACATTAAAATACTATTTACGAGCTTGCTTCATTTATACTTACATGCATGTGTGCACCCAGTCCAGCTGTGCCGATGAAGAACCAATCTACTGCGTTGTTTTCGGATGTGGGTGGAAGAAAGTAGGGACGCCCATAATGCTTACGAAATTCTTCAGCTGTCTCGGGATTACAATTACTCCAGCCAAAATACCACGGCTGATAGCCAGGCTGTAGCTCCACGCGTTCTTTAGGCATATCCAAGGCTTTGTAAAGATTCTTGAAACCTGTCTGGTAGGGCAGAAACTGGCAATCGAGTATTTTTTGTTTGCGTTTTGCATTGACATAAATGTCACGGAAGTACCAGTAATTGAATTTCTACAAAAAAAATAAATACTCTTAGTCATTTGAAATAAATAAGTCATATCTGAAATAGTACGAAACATAAATATCTGAGAAAAGGTGCGCTCTAATCTTAAAAAAGTACTCACAGTTAGTGCTGTCCAATTTTTTGTGGCATCCTCCACTATGACTGGCCCTCCTCCATAGGCATATCTCGATGCGAATTCCTCACTTGTTATGCCACGTAAACGTATTGCATTTTCTATTTTATCACAAAAGCTGCAGTCTTCAGAAGGTCGAAAAGCATATCGAAGTGCTCTTGGCAACTCTAGTAGACAGCGCTGCAATAATTACTTTATTATATCTTTGGTATTTTAAGGGTTTTCAACAGTTTTTTCTCTTGGCCACCTTTATTAAAATCATAGAGTCGATTGATTAACCAAAAGTACCAGTGAACACACTAAGGATACAAACTTGAGAAATGCATACATAACTATATGAATAAGAGATTATCTAATGTATAAAAAAATATTCCCATTCTTTCATTTATTGTGCTGATTTTCAATGTAATACGTTGGTTGCTATATATATTTCTGGCCTTTATAATGTAAATAGGCATATTTATTAACGAAAATGGTAATTTTTTAATTTTTTTTTACTTTTATTTTTTTTTTGTCGATTGCTGTTTTGTTTCGGGCTCATACGAATAGATCCATGATTCGTTACCTGTGACGATCTTATAAACGTCTTTTGAAGCACCGCGATCGTATTTTTTCAGCATTTCTTTACACGAGCCTTTTTTTGAGCGATTGTGAAATTGTGCGGGATCCAACGAGAACAAACCTTTTTTACGGCCAGGTGTTCATGCAATATCGAATGTATGCTGTTGGGAGAAATGCATAGGCATGCCTCTATCTGAAGGTATGTTACATGACGGTCTTGCATTATCAGTTCACGTACGGCATCGATGTTTTCTGGCACAACGGCTGTTTTTGGACGACCTTCACGGAATTCGTCTTTGAGCGAGCGTCGGCCACGATTGAATTCGTTATACCAGTTTTTCACAGTGCTATAGAATGGTGTTTCATAGCCATACAAAGATTTTAGTTAATCGATGCACTCTTGTCGTGATAATCCACGTCGAAAGTTGTGAAAAATGATCGCACGAAAATGTTCACGAGTTAATTCCACTTTTTGGCCGAGATGAATTTTTTAATTCCCTGTAAATAAAACAATTCACGATTAAATGACAAAACGTTCTGAGTGATGTTATGCTAAAAAAATGTCAAACTTTCCAATGGAAATGTCAGATTGCACCTGGCAACACTTAGTGTTGCCCTAGGCCAGAATATATATAGCAGCCCTCGTACATTTGAAGAATCATCTTCATAGTTGTGCGGCGTGTGTTGAGAAATGGCGGTCATTTTGTGCCTCAAAGAACCAACGTCAGCCTTACAATTTCGCGTACTTATGGTATACGCTGCGTTGACAGTTCCGCAGTCAGTAGGGGGTTTCTTTAGCTATTGCAAGATTGCATGAAGCTCAAAAATCCTAAACAAAAATTTGCAAGAACACGAATACACCTAATTGTAAAAACGGAAATATCAGCGAGATGTATGTGGGCATGTGACAGCTAACACATGAAAGTGAGTTTTGAATTGTCATATTATGCAGCCATTGCATATTTTGTTGTGAGCGTGTTTTGTTGATGTGCCGTTGCACGAATTGGAAAACTTTGCAGAATTCCCGTTTTATACTTTTTATAAGGGTCTCCATTCCATTGGCAATATTGCTAGCAATCCATATTTTTAGCAATCTTAAATTGGCTGCCTAGGTGTCCCTTAAGGAATGTTATAATAGAGATAATAAATATATGTATTAAAATATAATTTTGCATATTTTCGGTATTAAACTATAGTATACTACTATGAGTAAAAAATAGTAAGACTTTGTTTATATTTTTAAAATTCTTAATTTATTTTTCAAAATCTATGGCGTCAAAGTAATCCCACATGGCTCCAACACACTTTTACCAAGGTTTTTCCAATCCTCAAAACAGTTATTAAAGTCAATTACCAGAATAACCTTCAATGATATTAGTTTAAAATTTGGCAAAGAAAACTCATGATGAATCAATGCAGTGCCGGTGCCTTACGTGGTGCAAAAGCAAAAAGTTGTCGGCCCTTGTTAACTTTGCCACGATATTCCGCAGACTGATCGTTCGTTTCCGAGTCGTAAGCATAGATCTAATACTCATCGGTAATAATATTGGTCTACAACTTTGCTTCCGCCGTTTTCCAATAGATGTCTTTAGGGTCAAGCACTGGGCGATTAAATCGATTTAATCGTTTTATATCGATCGTGGACATTTGTGTCAACACTAACCCAACAAAATATTTGTAGAGATCTGTTTGCATCCAAAATTTATTCTCAACTGAAAATGTCACTTTTTGAGCCGAATTCTCGACTTGCGGGAAATTTTGCTTTTATTTTTTTAATTCCAAGAAAAATGAGGCTGAGGCTCATCGAAGGCTTTCGGATACATACGGTGAGGCTGTCCTAAGTGCAAGAACATGTCGCGAATGGTTTCAACGTTTTAAGAATGGTGATAATGAAGTCGAAGACCGGGATGGTGGTGGAAGGGAGAAGATTTTCGAAGATTCTGAATTGGAAGCATTACTCGATCAAGATGCGTTTCAAACCCAAGAGGAATTGGCCGAATCGTTGCAAGTGAGACAGCAAGCCGTATCAAAACGCCTCAAAGCCATGGGGATGATTCAGAAACAAGGAAACTGGGTTCCTTACGACGTGAAACCAAGAGATGTCTTTGCATGTGAACAGCTGCTTCAAAGGCACAACCGAAAGGTATTTTTACATCGCATTGTAACTGGCGACGAAAAATGGCTCCACTACGATAATCCTAAGCGAAGAAAGTCATGGGGAAAGCCTGGACATGCCTCCACGTCGACGGCAAAACCGAACATTCATGGCGCCAAGGTTATGCTCTGCAATTGGTGGGACTAGCTGGGGGTGATATATTATGAGCTGATAAAGCCAAGTGAAACCATCACAGGAGATCGATACCGAACGCAACTGATGCGTTTGCGCCGAGCACTAAAAAAAAACGGCCACAGTACGAGGAAAGACACGATAAAGTCATTCTCCAGCATGACAATGCTCGGCCTCACGTCGCAAAGGTGGTCTGGTATTCTTAAGACGTTGCTCCATCTGACTACCACTTGTTCCGATCGATGGCACACGGTCTAGCTAACAAGCACCTCAGTTTTTATGAAGAAGTCAAAAATTGGATTGATAAGGAGTTCATTCGTCACGGAATACGCATGCTGCCAGAAAGATGGTTAAAAGTAGTAGCTAGCGACGGCCAATATTTTGAATAACATTTTTCTAACCTTTTTTATACAATAAAGCCTTAAATTTACAAAAAAAAAAACGGCGGAAGCAAAGTTGTAGACCAATATGTTTCACAACATTCCGGTAGTCGGAAAGCATTGTTTCACAGACGTTTACTCGACGCTGTTTTTCGAATAAAATTTAGTGTTTTGGACACCATCGTGCTTTCTATTTTCTTAGGGCCATATGATTTTTAAAATAGTTTTCACTGATCCTTCCGTTACTCCAACGATGTCAGTAAAATCTCTGATAGTAAATTGTCGATACTTAAGCACCAATTCCTTTATTTTATCGACGTGGTAATCATGAGCTGATGTTGATGGCCTTTCGTCGGCTCATTATGCACAACATTGTTGATCGTGACAATTACCGACCAGCGTCAACTGATTTGATGCAACACGAACAATCTATGGCCGCCTTTGGTTCAACTCAAATAATATCAGCTTAGTTTCTTCAATTGAACCAATCAATTATTCGAGTAGTGTAGTATTGATTCCAATCAAGTGAGTCATACTCGGGTGAAAATGTATGAACTTTGAGAATGAGCGGTTAGTTTCATGGACATGAATGTTAGAAATGAATTATTCGAAGTATTGCCCATCGCTAATCATGACTTTTTCGATGTCGTCTTGTGAGTGGAACTGCTTTTGAGCCATACCAGATTTGGCAACGTGAGGCTGAGCGTTGTAATGCAGCAGAATCACTTTTTCGGGCCTCACCCGGTATTGAGGTTATAAGGTTATGTAAAGAATCATTCCCTATGAATCTAGTCGCTTTAAAATAGCACAGATTCTCATCGAGCAATATCTCCAATTCTCCTTCTTCGAAGTTGTTTGTGATGTCTTTACGTGTACGGTTGTAATATCGAATTCCGTAAAGTTTTTGGATTTCCCGCTGTGCTTTAACCGCCGATTTCTTTGACTGAAAGATGAGAATCAACACTTCCCGCAAGTGACGATTATTTGGCATAAAATTGGACATATTCGTACAAACAAAAGTATATGACACATAAACAAAGTCACTGTGGAAGCACAGTTTTTTCAAATGTTTAGGTTAAGTTTATCACGATTTCAATTTTTGGATATATCGAAATCGATCACCACTAACGGCTGGAGCCATCTATTGACAAACATCGAGAACTTAGTTGCGCTCCTAATAGATCTCACATACTGACACATGTTTTTGGTAAAAACTTAGCTGTAGGCATTAGAGTCCATAGTTTCGGTATATGACGCAGTTTTAGATCGATCTCGCACTGTAACATAGTAATGCCTGTATAATGTTACCTACCGAATTTACTTGAAATTGGTTGAGTAGATCCTAAGATATTGGTTTTCACTTAAAGATGAGCCTATGTCCCGCTTCTATAAAATTTTGTTTATCATCTCGGCTGCAAAACTTAATGTCTCTGAAGAATTTTTTTAATGAGTTATCGCGCTTTTAGTGCTTTTTCCCATAACCGTTATAGGGCGAGTTTCGATTTCACCCATTTTAACACTGTTGGAGGAGGAGGTTTTGAGCAATTTTGATTGCTTTAGCTAAAGTGGTTTGGGAGATCTGTATTGACGTGGCACGACCAACCAGGACGTGGTTATGGACTGATTCAGTGTACAAAAATATTTTAAACTACAGGTGCCAACGCATCCGTGATCTTCAGTACCAAACTCACTTTGTGACATTATTTGTGACTTAGTTTAAGCAATAGTAATTCTATTTACGATACTTATATATAATATCTCAATATTTACTTAGGTGAATGTTTCCAATGGCATATGCATGGACGATTACCCAGATATCCCGGAGTTACTTCGGTTGATCTCTTTGATTGGTATTTTAAAAAATCATTGGTTGAAAATGGCGATTATACTGTATACCAGGTTATTGGATAAAATTCAATTGGCGGAATTTAAGATTTTTAGATAATGCACAATTGTACGGAATTTTCTATCTCTGCATTGTACCATAAGTATAAAAAAGTGTGTTCTTTCGTTTGAACATTTACATTGCCTACCCAATACTTCGGCATACCTTTGAAGACATTTCCTTGCAGAAATAATTGTATCCATAAGCCGAGAGAATAAAAATCAAGCAAAAATTTAAGAATTTCCATCGTTTACTCGCATTTTCACTTTCAGTTTCACACAAAACTTTCTCTACACAACTGAATGCTTTCGGATCCAGACACCTTTCTTTGCACTTTACTGCCAACTGCTGCAACTTCAACTTTGCGTCGACTTTACCGCAAAACATTTCGCACATAAGCTCTAGATAGCGATACAACCGAAGCGCTACAATACCAAAGGACTACTGTGATCAGGATTACGGCATTTTTACGCAATAGTGCAATAGATTGTCTTACTACTTGCTCCATATGCGAGTGTCGGCATTTACGCCTTCAAACGGCAATAATGTGATTATCAGCTTCCTTACAGTCCTTCTGGCATACGCCTCTTTGTTTGCTCCACAATGGGAGGCATATGGGTATGCACAATTGTATGTGTCCTGACGTAATTTGTATTTTCGTCAGTCTGTTGTTGTTCAAGACATGCTGACGCAGGCATTGAACTCTCCTACGCTCATGTGATATATAGTATACTCGTTTTTATGATGTGTTTCCCGCCGTTTTGTGCTGTGGGCGCTGAGAGTGTCCTTAAACGATAAGCAAGCAACAAGTTGATTGGGTAATAAAGAATAGATGAAGTGGGTTACTAAAGCATGTGATGAAATGCAATTATTAGTCGATTTGTTCGCGGCTATACATGTTGGTGGATGAATGAAATAAAGTGGGTATTTTAACACCCTCGATAGACTTTATTTTACTTGGAAACCGTTGGTATAATGTATATATGTATTTCTAAACATGGATATATTTACATATGTATTTGTGACTTTGTTTTTAACTCAGCTCTAATTATTTATTTTAACTATTTTGCAGAAATCCCTACACAGCAGATAGCACCTGCATTACCTATGATGCAGTGAACGCCGCCTATTTGGATGCTCGAAAGCGAATCCGTATGTATCGTACTTAAACAATTGTAATCATTAGAGTACACAGATCTAGTTATTAGTTATCTACTGCAATTCAATATAAGCTAATGAAACTTAAAATAACGTTATATTTATAATAAGTAGGTATAGCTGTAATCCCATTATTTACACATCAAAATTGGGATGTCATCTAAAAGTGAACGGTGTCGGGAAATTTATCTAATTATAAAAAATGCACTAAGCACGCTAGATAATTAAGTCCGAAGCTTTTGTTTAGAAGTTACTAAAGGACCCGTCCACGCTTCACTGTGGCTGATACATAGATAATACTACTACTAACATCTATATGATTTCTATTAGTTGGATTATAACTATTAGTTAATGCGATATAGCATTTTCGTAAAGCTACTTGTGTTAGTATACAAAAAATGGATCATAAAGCATTTCGTGTGTTAATAAAGCATTGCTTTTTTTGGGGAAAATACTGTTGAATTTGGGCTCAGGGAAATCCACCGATGAAAAGATACATATTTGCTAAGCTTAAAGTGGCGAAAGCACTGTGCAAAGTGGGCGCTTCGCAAGTTCGTAATTCAACAAAAACAACGAATAACTGATTCTGAGAAGTATTTGAGTGCTCTTTAATTGTAATAAAACCAAAATTGTTCGTCAGTGATAGAAACATAGCTCCATCATTTCCCACTGGAGCCCAATCGACAGTCATTCCAGTGGACTCCTCAAGCGTGGCAACGAAAAAGGCGGCTGGAAAGGTTATGACATCAGTCTTTTGGGATGCACGTGCTATAATACATACTCAACGACTGATTATTGAGCCAGTTATAGTCTATTTCACTGCGTAGTTGGTTGGATTCTTTTCTTCTAACTATTATTTTTAATGAAGACTCTGTTTAAAATTGTACATATTTCGTAAACATGAATTTTGTACAAATGCTTATGATTTAAAATATAATTTTTGTATTTATGAGTTGTATTAAATTTTGACATAAAGAGATAAAAGGTATCCTATGTCCTTACCCTGGTTCTAAGCTACCTTCCCTCCAATTTTCAGCCAAATCGGTTTAGCCGTTCCTCAGTTATAAATCAGAATTGTCGTCTTACCGTTTAGACCTACCCTGGACTACGACAAAGATTTTAAAACCAAAATCAGCCGTTCTCGAGTTTTAATCAGACTAACGAACAACAATTCATTTTCATTTATATAGATTATGTTCAACATTTTGAAAATCTTTGTTCTTAACCATTTCATTCTTTGTAATATGATTGAAATTCGACTAATCCATTCACTATCAAATGTAATGTTACAAAAATAAAACAAGTTTAACTTTGCAGAATATATTTTAAGAGTACAAAAGTAGAAAAACAATATTTGAATATGTTTCCATATTTGGATACTGGAAATAAGGTACACGAAGGTTAAGGAAGGAAAAGTGGGCAATTATTTTACGTGAAGGTACTGCACACTTTTTGAATTCCTTTTCCTTCATTATTAAAAGTACTTGAGACTGAATTCATTGCTAATTTAACATTAATCGTTCATACGAAGCTGTAAAATATGAAGCAAGTTATTCTAACATGCCCAGATAGTTACATAGATATCTACTTTTATTATTGTAAAAAGTAGCCGTTATAAAGTTGTATAAGCGATTTTAATTTGTATGGTTATTAGTTTATATAATTCGCTCATTTTTAATACACACTTCTCTCAGAAGCTTTTCGTGTATTTCGTTTTGTTAAATAAAATGTTGAAAACGGATAAAATCGGTTCAAATTAGTTAAACGTATTATCTTGGCTGTATAGGTACCAAAATGGGTGAAATATGACATGCAATGTTTTTCGTTACTCCTAATTATATACCGATTATATCGGTCTATATTGTTTTCGTCCTTCCTTAATTGTTTGTAGTGCAGTTTTGCCAAATTGATGACATTTCATCCCTACGAGATCATTGCAATAATTTCCCATCAACTCGTAAAGTTCCCCCTCGTATGGATAAAAGTGAAATATTTGTTGTCTTGTAAACTGGCACATATTTCTTTATATTCAATTCAACTTGCTGTTGCTAGAGTTGTATATTTGATAAAGCGAATTGACTGGCCTTACTTTATCCAATATAACCACAAGGCCAAACTGTAGTACAATAAACTCAAGAAAAGTAGTTCTGGTAAGAAAGAGAACAAGATTAAAAGCGAATTAGAAATTCTGGATAAAAAGACTAGATTCAAATATGGAGTTTTTCTGTCAGAGGAAAAAGTTTAAAACAGTTTTTTCGACGAGTTAATTTTAATAAAAAGAAAATAGTTGATGAGATAACTGCTGGCGGGGTCAAATCGTAAACAATCTGTTCGTTTCCAAATACTGTCTTTGTGTAGTACTAAAAAGCTTTAGTTGGCGTTAATTTCAAAATACTTGTCTTATTTGCTCGTGTTAATGACAAAATCAATTCTTGATACTATATTTTAAATCTTTTTGACTTTTTTACACCAACGCATGTTATGATAAGACTAAAAGTATGCATATACATATACATAGATCAACGTAACTGTATATTCTAAAATACTTTGGAATTTCAGATGTGGCGCAGCCGAAAGGTGATTGGAAAACGGAAGAATTGGCTACAGTCGGTGAGCTGCTGCTGGACATTTCGATACAGTTAGCGAGGACGTAAGTAGAAAATATTCGTAGCTATTTTACTTATATATAAATATTTCTCAGTATTCTTACAAAATGCATTTGTCATTAACGAGTGGGAGCATAACACCAAAAACTTGAACACAAACCCAATTTTTTGCGTATATTCAATTCACAACAAATGTTACAGAGGAACAGAAATGGCATTGTAAGGTAGTTAAAAGAGAAGTAAATGACCGTGCAACTCTCTAAACAATTAGTATTACATTATTTGTGTATAAATTTATTTGTTTATATACACTGAATTTTCACTTTTGGGTTACTCGAATATTCATAAATAAAAATACATAAATTGCTTGAAAATGTTTTGAAACAAATTGTCCATCATTTATACTCTAACATTTTAAATAAAATAATTTGCCATCTTTTTGTCAATACTGACACTGGACGACGGCGATTATTAAATACTCGTAGTTATCCGAATACAGTTGTTCATTGATCTATTAAACGTTTTAAGTAAAAGCTAAAAAATAATTGTGAGTAGAGTAATCGAATTTCTCAATTAAGCTCCAAACGTATTTGTTTTTAGCAAATAACGCATATTGGCAGCTGAGATACATATTTTCTGTTTAATTATTCTCTATGTTATTCTCGTTTCCTTTTTATATTGCCATATAAGGATTTGGTTAATTGCATATTTTATACTTAACGGTCAGCTGCCGGCCACACTTCAAACTAGGTTAATTTGATAATTTTGCAACATTTACAGTTAGGCAGCAGTTCTGCGTGTGCGAACGGAAGAATAACTTGGCTCGACACTGCTATTATCATTTTCCAAAAAGAGTCAGCGCGAAAAATTCGCATGAATTAGAAGCGTAAAGGTTTAGCGATTGGCATTAAGTTGTTAACTTGGAGACTCAACAGATGTTGGTTGAAATGAAAAGAGTAAATAGCCATTAATGTGGGTGGCATTTCAATATATTTGTATTGATATACATATGCTGTAATTTCTGACAAATTGTCGGCGCGCAATACTGCGTCTAATAATGCTATTGGCAATTATTGGTAATAAATACAGCTGTGGCCAAAATGTTAGAAATAGCGCGTCTGTTCATACTATAACAAACATACCTCGCTTCGATTTATATGGTTGCTTAATTATGCTTATATATTAAACTGTATGATAATCATTTTACTTGGTTTACTCGGTGTGTAGAATTAAGTACCACAATAAAATGAAAACACAAGAAAAACATATTTCGCTAAGGGGGCTTACTAGTTTGTGGTCCTTTTAATAAGGGCCAGTTGCAATTGAAAAATTTAACTTCCCAGCATTGACTTGGCATGCTTGAAATCTCCAAGCTAAAGCGTGTATTGAGTGGGTCCAATTTTTCGTGTATTTTTCGGAATAATTTAGATGATTGCCTTCAGATAAAACCATTTTAACACAGCACGGTAACACCGTGAAATTTCACCTTATATTCACTACTACGTAAAGACTACTTAAAGACTGCAAAAGAATTAACTTTTGAATTGCCCCAAAGCATTAGACGCCTTTGAACGTTTGCTCTAAAAGCATCATCTACGTTATGTGATTTCGATTTTTTTTCTTTTCAATACAACATTTCTTTGCGACTTGTCCGAAGCTCTTATTTAGGAGAGTGTTTTATAGGTAGACCGTTTGTGGAACGTTTATCGGTTTCAGTGAAAAACATATGCAGTGCTTACAGTTTGCGCATGTGTCTATTACTTTATAAACATATAAGTTTGTTCATACTACACTATATTACCATGTAGGCTTGACCCATTGCATTCGTTTGGTAATTTGCTGCTTATGCACTATTGGTATCATTCGCCCTTTATGTCATCCAGGTGCATAATGAGCATGATACATTGTATGTATGTATTATATATTAAACGTATATATGAACTTTTTTCTATATTAGTTACGGCCTGTCTTATGAAGAAATTGAAAAAGGTCTGCCCACTATTGACACATCGAAAACCCTCATTCGAGATGTGTGCCCACCTTTTTTTGCGGGAGTTGAGTGCCGACCGGGAAAATATCGCCGCTTCGATGGGCTGTGCAATAACATCGATCATCCCACTTGGGGTGCCACCATGGCGCCGTTCCAGCGTCTGATTGGTCCACTATATGCGGATGGTATAAATGCACCACGCATTTCAGTGACCGGACATGATTTACCAATTTCTCGTATTGTTTCGCGTACAATGCATCCGGATGATGGTTACCACGACCACGCTGGCACTGTCATGGTGATCGCTTGGGGACAATTCATGGATCACGATTTCACACTTACGGGTACACCGCTGGGTGGGTTTCCTGTTTATACTTCTTGTTGTGCTTTAGATTTTATTGATCTTCGTTTTTCTCACAGATCCTATCAATCGAAATGATCCGGAAGAGTGCTGCAAACGTCCACTACACCTTAAGCATCCATATTGCAATGAGATTCGGGTTCCAGACGATGACTATTTCTATCGGCTCTTTAATGTGAAATGCATTGATTTTGTACGCGCTTTCCCATCACCACGGCCGGGCTGTCGGCTAGGTAAGCATTCGTTATGATTGAAAGCTTCAATGTTCTCATGACGAGAGAAGGTTTTATGAAATAGCTAAATTAGGGAAGGGAAATACAAAAATTTTTATTCTTATATTTGTTAAAAAACAGAATTATCTTGTGAATTTCTTGAGCACTTTTGAAGTCCGATTAGGCAAATATTCCACTATCTCAAAAAGTTATGCTATAACAACTAAATTCTACTAAACGAAAATTTGAATACTAAAATTACCAACACATTAATCTAATAAATATTCTATTTTCAGGGTCGCGCCAACAATTCAATACACTCACTGGTGTGATTGACGCCAACACTGTATACGGCGTTACGGAAAAGTTCGCTCGAAAGCTTCGTACTGGCTATGGTGGCTTAATGCGTATGAATCCCGTCTTCCAAGAATATGGGCTTAAGGATTTGTTGCCATTGAAGCTCGACATACCCGATGAGGGATGCACGCGCCCGAACAAAAGCATGTTTTGCTTTGAAGGAGGTGAGATTCGGGTGAACGAACAGCTGGTGCTAACGTGCATGCACACATTGATGGCGCGCGAACATAATCGCATAGCGACCGCATTAGGCCAAATCAATAAACATTGGGACGATGAAACGATTTTCCAAGAAGCACGTCGCATCAATATTGCTATTGTGCAACATGTGACGTATAACGAGTTCTTACCGATATTATTGGGCAAAGAGGTGATGGAGAAGTTCGGTTTGGTGCTACAGAAGGATGGCTACTGGGATGGCTATGACTCCAAAGTCAATCCTGGTATTATTGATGCTTTTGCTGGTGCTGCATTTCGTTTTGGACACTCTTTACTACCCACCGCCGTGGAGCGTTGGTCTAAAGCACATAAATTTATAGCCTCGAAACGTTTATCGGATTTAATTCGTCGCCCGTATGACTTGTATCGTGCTGGTGTGCTAGATGAATATTTTATGGGTTTGATGAATCAAGTGGCGCAAGCGATGGATGACTCAATTACACAGGAGGTAACGAATCATCTCTTCAAAAAGGAGGGTGCGCGATACGGATTGGATTTAGTAGCGTTTAATATGCAGCGTGGCCGTGAATTCGGTTTGCCTGGTTATATGGAATTTAGAAAGTTCTGTGGCCTGCCCACCTCGACATCGTGGGAGGAAATGTTTGGTTCAATGCCAAACGACACAATTGTTCGTTACGAAAGCATTTTTGAGTAAGTGGGAATTTCTGTTTTTGTTTTTTTTTTGATTTTAATTTTTTTTATGTTTTGCTTAAAGACATCCAGCTGATATTGATCTTTGGTCGGGCGGTGTTTCAGAGAAGCCTTTACCGGGTTCTATGCTGGGACCCACCTTTGCATGCGTTATCGCAACTCAGATGAGTTACTCTCGCCGGGGCGACCGTTTCTGGTATGAGCTTCCGAACCAACCATCATCATTCACTCCAGAGCAGTTACAAGAACTGCGAAAGGCCAAGCTATCACGCCTTATATGTGATAACACCGATCTTATCGACACCGTACAGATATACCCTATGGTGTTGCCAGATCATGAAATGTAAGTTTTTATTGAACACATGAAAGGAAGAGTAAATGTCTGTTACTCTCCAAATTATTTACACATTTTTAGCCCTTAAAGGGGTATTCTAGTCTACATAGAAGCATAAATTTCAGGTAATTTTTAAAGTGTCGTAAAAAAAGGCAATTAATATTTTTATTATCCATTTTTTATTAATTATTTGTTAATTTTAGAAGAGTACAGAAAAACAAACCAAAAAAAATTTAAAAATTTCAAAAATTATGAGCTGACGAATTGGGGGGTCTCTAAAAATTCCCACGTGACCATGCCCATGATTTCAACCCTCCTAGTTTTTTGAAACCAAAAAAAAAAAGTTATTAATCTAGAATAATGTCGCAATGGTCGGAACTACGGAAAAGTGGGAAAAAATTTTTTTCACAAAATGGCGACTGCCTGAAAAAAAAATTTTTTTTTGATCACTTTTTCTGACTATTTCGAATTTTTTAAAAATAATAAAAATAAAAATTTGGGGATGGGGCTAGTTACAACCATAGACAAGCCTATAAAGAAGACTCTATAAAAATTTCAAGTAAATCGGTTCAGTAGCACCTGAGAAATCGTGGGTATCGCGTTTAAAGTTTCGCGTAAAGTCTTTTGTTCGATTAGTTCCGGCCGAACCAGTTTGGATGCCGGGTCAGAAAAATGCCTATATCTCCGAAAACAATTTGAATTTGGAAAAATCCTATTGTACACATATTCTTGAATAGTTAAATTTTGGAAATATAAAAAAAAATCGATTTTTTAAAATTTCGAGACTAGAATACCCCCTTAAGGTATGCCGACCTTATAACGTATTGTTCTATTAATTAACACCGTCCTTCAATTGCACACTTTTCTAAATATATTCCAATTGTTTTAGTAATCCAAGGGTGCCTTGCAAGAGCGGCATAATTCCATCAATTGATCTGACAAAATGGGCCGACTACTCCAGTCCCGAAGTAGGACATCAGCCAGTATACGTAAGAAAAAATGAAATTAATATTTTATTTACTAATATGATATTTAAACACTTTTTTCAGAACTTTATTAATGAAATACCTGACACATTGCTGAATTTTAAGAAAAAATAGACTGGATAGCTGGATCATGAACAAGATGAGGCAAACGTCTTTTTAATTTGTTGATTTAATTTTGAAATTTAACGTTAAGTATTAAACTTTGGGCGTTAAAACAACTAAAGTATAGAGATTTGGAACGAATAGCGCTATTACATTTACTTTCTTCAATTTCTACATTCAAAAGCAAATACTCACTATTTATGTACAATACATACTTACATTGATAGGTACTAACCTCTCTAAGTCACTTTGTTGCCTTCCACTAGAAAATAAGTGTCAAAATGTTTATCATATTCATACATTTATTGCTTATATAGCAGCTTTATGATTTTCTCACATCAATAGCCTACAATTTTAGGACTATTTTGACCACGTGCATTTGCAAAAATTTTCAACACGCATTTCGTCTGCTCGATACATACATACATATATGTACATAATTATTAATTTTATGGTTATTGTTTTCTCAAATTTCCTTCGTACATGAATGTTTGTGTAAATGTTTTTGTTTTTGTAATAACCATGTACATATTTAGTATAAATAGTGAAATTTAAGCGAACACACATACACATTGCATAAAGATTGTTCTTCATTTACAAGTACGTATAAAGTGAAATTTAAGATATGATGAATTTGTTATAATCTGCGTAAAAAATAAATGAATATTTTGTATAATTATTATTACAATTGGTAGTATATATGCAAACTAGCTGCGCCAGTTCGTATTGATCTTTAAATGACGTACTAAATTTTTCTCTTCCTTAATAAGAGTGAACATAGAGCTATTGAATTTCAACTGCTGCATTTATGCGCTTCCTCTCAGCGCCAGCTGTTGTTATGTAGCGACCGTTCGACTCATAGGCAATAGATGGCGCTGCTAATTAGTTCACTGTGGTAGAATAAAAGGTGTATTTCCGTTTTGGCGGGTATACAGTGTATCAAATATTGCGGCGCTTTGGGGAAGGTGACGCATCGTCAGTCAATTCGTCGAGAAAGTTTTCAGAGGTTCGATTATTTACTAACCAACAAATGTTTTCTTTTTATTTATTGTAGATAAACAGTTCATCAAAACTCACCATCACTACTTGGACACTAAGCTAAACAAAACTAAGTATTAGGTGAACAAAAAATGTTCCTCAAAAATAAAAAATCTGGACACAATGTGTACTTCCTATCCCAATTTATTAGAATATTTCATTTTATCCCTACGATACGGTGCGTGTTAATACTCAATGACAGTTCTGGTTTCAAAATCAAAGTAAATTATTTTTAGGTTGCAATTTGAGCGTATTTTATTAATTTAGATCACTAGCCAATGAATATTATACATACAGCTGTTGTCAGATAATTAGAATCAATTTATTCCTGAGATAAGAAAGGAATGTGTTAGACACTCTGTTCAAAAATAATTGGGCTTGCGAAAACGAAGAACGATCGGTCCTTTATATAAGGAGACAGTAGTTAGTGTGGGGGAAGTATGGAACTGAGCGAGACTCGGAGGAAAGATAAAGTGCAGCTTCTGCTGTGTCCCCGAGCTCATGTCTGATATATAAGTATTTATTATATATGATTATATTTTATGGTGTATTCCTTTGGTCGAGGATATTCGGAAAAGCGATGCTTGCTAAGAAGCTTAAACGTGTTTAAAAAGTGGCTCTCTAATAGCACAGAATGCCTTTTCACACATATCATCCTTCCATATAGGCGCCAGGTGCATTTCTGCCAAGGTCGCTGTAACGCTCAGGGAAGGTGGGTACATGAAATAGCCGTAGGATGATAGTCTTTCACAAATGCGTCCAAGCTTAGAAGGAAATTTGGTGGGAAACTCTTCCTCCAGCAGAGTTTTAGGCTGTCTAACCACTTTAGCGTTTTCCTGATTGCATCGGATTGGGAACGAGTTTAGTTTCAGTTGTGCCCTTGCGTTCTAGCTCCGGTCCTTTGGACTTCTAGTGAACTTGAAGCTGGCGAATCTGCCGAAATAGCTGGAATTGATATACGCCGCCTCTTCTAATTTGTGGCAGGCTCAAAGCAATTTGCCAATTTTTGAGAGTTTTTTCGATCAATACTTTGTATTATTTAGCAGTATTGAGAATTGACAGGTGGATATTTCCTTGTCAGGTGCCTACTTATTCCCAATGTATACATACATACAAATTTTGCGCTTTAATTAATTGGATTTTGAAAATTACACTTTTATTTGTTTAATCTTTTTATGATATTCCGTTGCAAGTTTTACAATATTTCTGTTTACTCTATAATATCCAAAGAAGTAAGCACATGCACACATTTATGCGTTTATATTTGTATAAATAGAACTACAAATTGGGACTACTAAACTACATTTGTAAATATAATACCACAAATTATTTACTTAGGAACTTTCTGATACCGCGTGTCTCAGGACTATTTCAGTGGGTCATGCTTATATCCTTTTGTAGTTGTATGGATCACCGTGGATCCACATGAAGTCGTCAGAGCTTTCGACCATATTAATTATTTTCGATGAGTTCATTTCGCATATGAAATAACTTCAATAAAATATGCAAATCACAATAAAATAAAAATAAATAAGCGAATTTATGTTCGGTGAGCGTGTGGTAAAAGTAGCGCGGTTGCTGACGGTCACATTGGCAATGACCTAAATTAGACGAGTACGTCACGCAAACGATCCAAGTCAAAGTTCAATACACACAAAATTATATACAAAAATACTTTAAACACGCAGTCAAGCTCATGATTTTAACGCTAAACAGTGTGGGTGTGAGGTGAGCAGTGGCGGCGCGCAGCACAGAAGTCAGATGCTTAGAGAGTCTCACTCTTTATTCGAGTGCGTTGAGGAAGGGTGCAATAGAGCCGATGTCCTCGCAGTCTGGAATGGCTTTGCCCTTGAATTTAAGGCAGGACTCGGCGCAGGTCTGACCTTGAAAGTAGTCACCAAACATTTTCTTACATTGCGCGCAGTTGTTGAGGCAGATCTGAATGAAATCGATGCCGGACATGGTGTCTGCGGAGAGAGAGCGTAATATTATAGTAAGCAAAATAAATTAGTATGTATGTATGCTTGTAAACTACCAAAGCGTTTGCCGTAGTGTCCAATGGATGGTATGCCCTCAACGGTCGACGAAAACATCGAGATCAGAACAACAGCGATGGCAGCAAAGGCAACGGTCGATTTGTTGATGGAGAACATTTTGTTTTTAGAAAGCTGGTGGAAAAAGAATTAGTCGTTTTTAAGTTTTATGGATGCCAATCTTTTTTATTATTTTCACATTATATGCTTTTATTTACTATTATTATATTTATATTGCACTAAATCCGCTTACATATGATAGTTTCGTCCAAATATTGGTCTATTACCAGACTATATGCATAAAAAAATATTATATCAACCGTTGGTGGATGCTGAGGTGTCTGTTACACCTGCACAGTTTTCAATCAAATAATTTTGAATTGAGCTTGGCGTTTGCTTTTAATCTCTCACACGAATGAATTCGATCTCCCGATTGACGTGCAGATTTAACGAGTTAACAGCAGCTTTACGCGCGTTCGCGCCAAATTTACACGAGCCAATCGAAAAACAAAAGCATAAGAAATACGCACCAGCAACAGACAACAAAGCGAAAAAGCACCGAATCACAATCACTTAACTCGTGCAGGCGCAGGGGCGGCCTTTTTTTGTATTTCAGTCAACACGCTTGTTTGAAGAACTATCATATCTAAGTGAACAATCAGCCATGCGGATCAAATATTATCTAGAAAGCATAATGACGTTCTTCGGATGAAGAACATATCACTATCATATGTATTCCATTCCTGTTGTACCATCCATTCGAAACCGTTTAGATATCAAAGAGAGATATGTACATAAGAAACTTATCGGTTTCACCATTTAAACTCATTGAACAGTCACAGTTTAATACTAACTTATTTAACGCGGTCATGATTCCAACCCGCAACCCTCCAAATAGTTTCGAAAATGTGTTCTTTCCAAACCCGCCACTGAGTCTGTTCGCCAGGTAAGAAACGGGGGTTTTCCTAAATTTAGAGGAAAGAAATGTTTTCGCTGAAAGAAGGAAGTGTATGTTATTTGTATGGAATATTTTCTGTTGTCTAAAACGGTACATTTTCTGTCGGTAGAAGGGAATTTCCATACAAACGAAACCGAAAAAAGAGTCAGGAAAAAATTAATTAAGCGCCACAAGCTTCTCGCCATAAGCGCACTTTATCAACGCTTTGTAGTCAAGTACTTCTACGAGTATGTCTGTCCGCTCGTGCTTCGCTGAAGAAATGTGTTCCGCGCAACCGCAATCGCAGTAGTAGCAACAAATGAAACCGGCAATTGAGCAGGAAGTGTAAAATGCCGGCAACAAATTGACAGCTTCTTGTTGCGAATAAATTCATAATTTGCATTCACACTTACAAACGGCACATACTTACACACACGCATGCATCTTTTAACGTGTGCTTTGTACTCATACGTATTTTGTGCATACCTTTGTACACACATTTGATACGGGCAGCTGTAGGAGTAGATAATAACAACGGATGGTTACGCGAGATGCCAATGTAAGTATGTCGATAGGTGCATACTTAAATGCTTTGCGGCTCTCATTCGCGACTGGCACTTTTGCGCATGCCCCCAGGGCGTTTTTTAAACTTCACGAGTTGTTATCGCTACGCACGCATATTCGGTTTCTGCAATGGCGCTAAAGGCAATTTAAGAGGCGCGTCACAACATGTTAAGCAGTAATTAAGACACTTTAAAGCGGATATATGCGCAGCATCTTTCACAAGCTGTGGCTGGAGCTTTTGTTCATCTCGAGCATACGCGGAATATTTTGACGTATGAATCATAAAAAATATGTATATATACTTATATATATTTCCATAAACGAATTTACTTACATCACGAGTAGTGTGCGTAACACAATTGTTAATTTAAAGATGTGTACGTCACAACGCATGCGCTAAAATTGCTTCGGTATTTACAGGCGAAATATTTTAAAAATAACTTAATTATTATGCGCATTTCATTAGCACATTTATTTATTAGAATCAAGAAATACTGTCGTTTCTGAATGCGAGTGTATGAGGCACATGGCTACTACTCAGCATGTAGTGATTTCATCCCCTAAGTGGTGAAGGGGGGAAGTTGCTGCTGTGCAAGCAATACTAAATGAAACTGTTAACATATCATTCGACCTCAGCTAGCTTGCGTTTTGTGGCGTGCGTCTAGCAAATGGGTGGTTATGACGTTTCAAGCCATTTTCGTATGGTTGGTAGTGTATGTTTTTCTTTGATAGGTATTAGCCAGAGATTGACAAATAAGCGTGGTTCTGCGGAGTATGATTATATTGGCGCCTTGGACAAAGTTCTGCTCAACGCCGATCTAAAGGTACTAAAATTTAAAAAAATTTATTTTTCAATGCAAAAATCAATCTTTCTAAAAGCTTGGCCAAATACCTGACAGTAACAAGTGCCGTTTAATTATGGTTGTTATTTTAACATTGTACGTTTCGATCTGGTTTTTCAAGAAGGTGAGAGATCCAAATGTTTATTTTAAAGTTGTGTACACGTTCAATATAAATATACATTCTACACCAGATCAGATTCTGTCGTGACTTAAATTTCATATAACTCTAAAAGACGGGGACGTCGCGTATTTGTGACATATACATATATACATGTTTATACATATGTACATGAATAAACTTTTTTGTTCGCAATCATTTTATATCATATTTTATATCAATGGGAATGATATATGTACGTGTACATATCGTACACTAACTACAAAAGTGACAAAACTCAAAAATTTTCAAAACGAATTTTTTTGGGGGGATTTTCTTGAAAAGAGTCAACAACAGATTTTACAAGTGGTTAGGATATCCGATGTTTATTTAAGACTGAGAGACTTGGGCTCTTTACGAAGTTGCGCCAAGTGGCGAAATGTCTTTTTATATTTTGAGCTTGCAGTTGTTTGATTTCATGGCACCGGTTATTTGGATTTTCATCCACTCTTTTAAACACTTGCACTCCGGCATATTTATAACCATAAAACACACACAAACACGCTTATATTTATATATTATAAAAATAGCAGTGACTGCATCTTTGACGTCAGCCCTGCAACGATCACATCTTTCTCTTTTACTGACTTTATTCAATTTCGAATTCAAATTCGCAAGCAGTTGGCAGCCAGCCTTTACTTACTTGACTTGAGACTGGATCCAAAGTAATCACAAATATTTGGTGCAGTTCGGAGCGAACGCTAACAAGTGCTTGATAAAATCTCGCGTTGACGACTGTTGTCAGTGTTATTTAGTGTTCTGGTATTTATACAAAATCTCAGCAATTTGAAAAATAGTCAAATTACAATTTTATTACATTACTCGATTTAGTCTGCTAAGTGTAAAGAGATTTGCATCGGTTAATTGCCTTTACTTCCGTTGCCGACAGCGTTTGGCTGTGGCTTTTTAAGTGAAATTCTCGGCAGGACAAGAAGGGTGCATTTCAGCAATTATTTGATAAAACATTAGCGTACAGGATATGCTGAAAACCCTGTTAAGTAAATGTTGGTGCATTACACTTTTACATATAAAGCTTATTTATTAATTCTCATATGTCATGTGCACAACACAAAGTTTGGCAGCATATATGGGAAAAAGGTAAGCACTACTTATGCATATAGCTCCGCTACGTTAAATAGAAACATGTAGGTAGTGCCTGAACAGTAAACTTTTATTATACTAAATACCCTTGTTTGTGCCAGGTCCGATTCTACCTCTTCTGGCGGGCCTTAGTAAACACTCCTCTTCGACCGATACATACTATAAAGAATTTAAAATCAGTTTAATAAGGTATAAAACAGAAATTTATGCTTTCGGAAGATCATAGTGAAATCTTACAATAAAATTTTTGCCTCAGAAAGCTTTTGCTTATTAAAAACTTCTTCAATAGTAAATACTTTTTCATCTGTACAAAAGAGACTTCAATGGCCATGACACTGAAGAAGCCGCTTTCATCCAGTGGCGTAGCTACTTAGGGACTAGGCGGGGCAGTGCCCTGAGGCCATCAAGCTCAGGGAATCCTCGAATCCTTACCAGAAATTTTGATCGAACTGAACTTTTTTGGAAATTTCTCTAATTTTCAAAATAAATATGACTGGTTACAATCCCACTTTAATCATGACAACTCAGAGAGAAATTTAAAAGTTATTTCTAGGGGATTTCCCTAAATTCTTTCTGTAGGTTGGTAGTGTTGTCAACTTGACGTATAGTGATATGTGCGTTTTATTGTGAATTCTAGTCAAAATTTTTTTCTAGAAGGGTTAGAAATTTAATGCTGTATCAGGAGTAAGTAAGGTAATGTGAATGAATATTTTTGTAATAGTCAATATTGTGGTTCAATTTTATTTGATTCTACCACTCATATTGCGTCCGTTAAGCCTATAAATCGTGTCAAATCTATAGATTTCGGCTACAATTCTTGTAGTATAATGCGAAATATCGCAAACAAATGCAGGTCACCTGCAGTAGGTACATTAATTCAGATCCGCGGGTAGGAGATCGTTCATGGTCTCCACCGTTAAATGTGGTAACACTAACAGTGATAATTTTTTTCGGGAATTTCCTAACGACACTTGTAGCGGTTCATTGTGTTTCTATTTCCTTTATTTTACTTTACGTCGTCAGTGGACAGTGAGTACCTACCTATTTGAGCACATTCTAATTGTTTAAATAAATTAGAAAACTAAAATTATGAATAAAAACCAGAGACTCAGTGGTCCATTTAAACGCAAACAACGCCAAGACAGAGAAGATAATAAACAATAATTGCCCAAAATTGACAAGTTTTTAATCAGCTTTCAACAAGCAAGTACATCTGGCCAAAATATTTCTATTGACAGTGACTCAAATCATGTGGTAACTGCAGTGTTGGTTGAGAAGCCATTCGACAATTATTGCAGTTGGAGATGTGTACCTTCGCCGCCGATCATATGAAGGTGGATAATGTTTGCATGACTTACATAAGAGCGGGGGTTTGGAGGAACCAGAGACCTCTACATTTTTCGCAAATGTCTACCGTAAATCTTCTTATGACTTGAGAAACTTTGCGAACAAAGTATTAAGTGATAACGGAAAACGTCAAATTCTTTATATAGAGCCTTTACAGCCTTCAGGACCTTTTCCAACAAACATCAACCAGAGCAATATGCGTTTTTCAAAATCACACCATGCTCCGTGTTCTAAATATGGGCCAATTAATTTGTTTTGGTTCTGCTATTCCAAAATACTAGACGCTGCCTACTGTCAACCCTGCTGGTTATTTGCTTTACAAAGGAATAATGTTTGTTAAGAATTTTGAAAATGAAATTCGCAAAGAAGTATCATTTTGGAAAATGGTTCTTCAAAGGATATTCGATATCATTCTTACCCCAGCAAACAGTTCTTTGGTTTTGAGAGAACATCAAGAGGACTAAAATCAGGAAGGACACCACGCAAATTTAGTGTCCTTTGTAGGGCTTGTCGTCCGATATGACCACATTTTGTGGCAAGTTTTGGATATGCCCAAAGGTAATAATAATTATTTGTAAGTTTTTTATCGTTTAATTTTGTTTATAATTATTAAATGTTTAATATCAGAACATTTTTGAAATTGTGTTTTTTATATTTTTAGGATCTACAAGATATCTGAGAGTAACAATTCAAAATTAAAGTATTGAGAGCTTGGGGACCAAACTCGAAACCCATTTACTACAACAAATTCGTGCGTCACCGTTTTTTGCCATCATAATGGATACGACACAGGACATGTCAAAGGTAGATCAGCTAAGCATTGTTGTAAGGTATGCAGGAAAATGGACAGCCAATTGATAAAATTATTTATCGAAAAAAATATTGATTTAAAAAAATGTGTGTGACAAAGCTATTATAGAGACAGTGTGATGAGTGGTTTGTGTAATGCTGTACAAAAACATATTAAGGATATCCACCCTAAGGCAGAGTAATTTAAATTTGGTGATAAATGACGTCGTTAGCAGTTATGTGGAAATACAGATTTTTTCGCAACGTTGCAAGATTTGTAAAACTTTACGGAAACAGCGTCAAACGTTTGGATCTACAGTCAAAATTCACGGGCGAATAGGACACCACTCTAAAGAAACTAAATTGGGCTAGTATCGACCCGATTTTATCTATTAACTATTATCATGCCACATACTTAAATGTCTGTCTGTCCGGCTGTAACTTGAGTAAAAATTGAGATATCATGATGAAACTTGGTACACGTATTCCTTGGCTCCATAAGTTCGAAGATGGGCAAAATCGGCACACTGCCACGCCCACAAAATGGCGGAAACCGAAAACCTATAAAGGCTCATAACTAAGCCATAAATAAAGATATTAAAGTGAAATTTGGCATAAAGGATCGCATTATTGAGGGCATATTTGGACTTTTTTGGAAAAGATAAGTTTTTTATACATCCATTATTCTATAGAGTCGTTTCCTTCAGGCATTTCCATATACAGTTCAAAAATGGAAGAAATCGGATAATAACCACGCCCACCTCCCATACAAAGGTTATGTTGAAAATCACAAAAAGTGCGTTAACCGACTAACAAAAAACGTCAGAAACACTAAATTTTACGGAAGAATTAACAGAAGGAAGCTGCACCCAGGCTTTTTAAAAATTTAAAATGGGCGTGGCCTCGCCCACTTATGGACCAAAAACCATATCTCAGGAACTACTAGACCGATTTCAATGAAATTCGGTTTATAATATTTTCGTAACACCCTGATGACATGTACGAAATATGGGTGAAATCGGTTCACAACCACGCCTTCTTCCAATATAACGCTATTTTGAATTCCATCTGATGCCTTTTCTGTATAATACGAGTATATACATTAGGAACCAATGATGATAGCGGAATAAAACTTTACAAAAATACGGTATTTGAAAAATATGTAAATGACGTATAATGAAATCTCGATTATCACTTTATCATGCGAGAGTATAAAATGTTCGGTGACACCCGAACTTAGCCCTTCCTTACTTGTTTCTATTAACTATTATCATGCCACATACTTAAATAATGTTTTCTTGCGTTTTATTAATGTACTTCACCTACAATCAACCGGATGTTCGAAAATACTGATATCCATTATATGAGGGCTAGGTCGAGGTCTACTTTAGGCACAAAGATACATTGTTATGACTAAAACACGCCCTGTAATTTTCATTGAGATATCTTAAGTCACCCGGAAATTCGAAATTTATATTAGGTAAATGTGGGCTGAGGGAAGTATTGAACCGATCTAACCCATTTTCTATACACTGAGTTACTATTGTCAGAAAGATTTCTCTTTCCTTTACATTTCAATGCGAAATTTCAAGATATTGGGGCCCACAGTTTCTGTTAGTTTTAGAATTTTTGGTTACAAGGTTGCATACTTTAAAAGAATTATTAGTACAAAGTTTCATTCCGTTATATCAATTGATTCCTCATTTGTATATTGGAAAGTGAAAGAATCAAATGGAATTTAAAATTGTGCTACATGGGAAGTAGCTACTTTCGCACTATGTTATAGGAATATGAGAAGAATGTACAAAATTTGGTCGAAATCGGTCGGTCGGGTCCCGAGATATGTGATTTCGCCAAAAAGGAGGTGGTGTCACGTTCATCGTTCAATTTTCATATGGGCTGCTATACAGTCCTCTCATACCATTTCGGGTGTAAAATTTAATGTCTCCGGAGTATTTAGTTAATGATTTATTGCGCTTGTGCTTATGCCAAAGTTCTACAATATCTTTATTTAGTGCTTAGTTATGACACTTATACACTTTTGACTTATAGCGTTTTGTGCGGTGCCAGTAGTCAGATTACACCCTTTTTTGCCAAGGAACACGTCTATCAAGGTTCATCAAGATTTCTTAATTTTTACACAAGATACAGCTTGCGCGGTAGGACGGACGGACGTACAGACAGACAGTCAATCTCGTCACCCTGATCATTTATATATATACGTATATAACCCTTTATCTATCTCGATTAGTTTTAGTTCAAACATGCAACCGTCAGGTGAACAAAACTGTTATACACTGTAGCAACATGTTCCAATAAAGTCGGAAAACATTAAATAGGTTACATTAGGGAAAGAAAAGGTCTGGACTGATTGCACAAACTTTTTACATTACTTACGGACTAGGTACACACCACACAAATACACTATTAATCATACGGAATTTAAAATTGAGCTACATGGGAAGTAGGCGTGGTTGTGGTACTATTTCGCAAGTTTTTGCACTGTAATTTAGGAATATCACGGTAATATTATGCACCAAATTAGGTTAAAATCGGTTTATTAGGTCCGGAGACCGTATATTTTGACCGCGGCTCCTACTCCTGATTTATGCAATTTTAGTATTTTTTTTACAAAGTCGTGATATGGGGAGTGATTTCTTTATTATAGCTTCATTGGTTTAGGAGATATGAACATACAAGCTTTTAAAAGAGCGGACACACCCAGTTTTTCATAATTTTTAAAACTATATTGTGAACGTGACATGAACCTATTCCGCTCTTCTGCAATACCTACTTTTCTTATGGTGCCAACAAAAATAGAAAAATGTGTACCAAGTTATATGTACTCGTATGTTCTTGTAGATATCTTAATTTTTACTCAATTTACAGCTTGCACAGATAGACTGACGGACTGCCATACTTCCGTCTCGTCATCGTGATTATTTGTATATGTTAACATGGCAAATGTTAACAATTGCTAAACAAAAGTAATAATGCGTAATCAGCAATAATGAGTAAAGCATAGCGGAAATGCATCTTTAGTTGCACAATATTTAACACAGCAAAAGCCAGACGCTTTCATTAGCATAAAAGCTCATTTTTCGGTGTGAAGCGGAAGTCCACCACGCGCAACCCAAATAAGTCAATTCAGAGAATTGGCAACAACATGAAGTCAGCAGTTGGCCAGTGCAACTTTGCTTAGCTTTTAAGTAAACTAATTTTTAAGTTTTAGTCTTAGCTCTGTAATCAAACAAAGAAGAACTAAATAAAATTTTTAAAAGAAATTCACTTAAAATTTCTTAACTTATACATATAATCCTATATCTAACACGATGGTGGTACAAACAACCGTAAGGTGAACAAAACAATTTTTTTTGCGAATTCGAACCCTTCAATGCAATTTAAGCTTTGTAACAGAATTTATGGCAGGACTATGTAGTAACTGCAGAGAATGTAAATAACAGTTTTTAACTACGCCCACCCATAGCAGAGAATGTTAAAGCAATGTTAATATTCATTAACATTCTATGAATAACCATTTTAAAATAAAGCGCTGTGGCCGGAAGTTCCGTTCATGTGGCATCTACTGGTAGAAGTGCAAAAATGAGCAAAGCTTTTTGTATCAAGAAGAATTTTTACGTTATGTTCAAGTTTAACTGGCTTTGGAACCAACTACTGTGGTAAGCCAACCAACTATATTGTTTTGTAAAAGTTAGGTTTGCAGCTTCAAAGGGGGAAATATATTGTAGATAAAAAACTTTTTTGGTTTATTTATAACGTTTAAAAAAAATTGCTGTTAGTTCATTGATGAGGGTTGGTATATCTCTGAAGGGTATGCTTGGTGCAACCCACTATATGAAAACTGAAAGAACCAAAACTAAATGAGCAGAATTGGGCTGGAAGATAACATTACATAACGTGAACGGTTTGTCATAATTTCAAACTGAGCAATTGAATTGATTTGAACTAAGACTCTTCGTGTACTGTTACCAGATGAAGTTTTTCCAAACATTTTATTCTTTTGCAACTTGCAAGGATCAAAGGCGGGGAAATACCTTCAGGTGTTAGGTTTGTTAGTTATATGTAGACTGTGGTAAGTTTTCACCCGATTTCTTACATTTTTGGCACAAAGTTATACCGTTATTAGAAAAAAAACGCTCTTTAGTTTTATTAAGATAATTCATATATTTCCCGATATATGAAACTTCGAAACTCTTTTTATTGTATACTAGCTGCCCCGCAGCCGAAAATGAAAATGAAATGAAAACAAAGTTGAATTTAACGTTTCATTTCTTTTTTCCAATGCAACGCAGCTTGATAAACAACTTTTTTTGGTTTCTGTTCCGGTGTACAAAAAAAATGGGTTTCCAACTCGTGACCCCGCCACGTATACCTGGACGTGTGAAAAACATAGCATTTCCAAATTTATGCCACACACTCTGCGACTATCCTTGTGTCCTGTTGATTGTCATCTCAATTGCAATTTTCACTGGAAACGGAAGACGTTGGAACTGAAATGGTAAATCGTTAGAACTCAAATTGTAGAATCAAGCATTCTGCCACTTGTATTCGATAGCTACGTCACAATCAGTCGGGTTCCATTACACAGTTTTGGCGCATGAAAATTGCGAAACAACTTTGAGACGTAAATGATGCGGTGGCATACCAAGCCTCTCCAAAGAATTTATAAGTTCCACTGGATAATTCACTGTTAATAAACGGCAGATGGAATTGATTTCCAATTTCCAATGCTTAGCGAATACGATATAGTATGTCTTCGGCAATGTAATTTTTGTTGGTATCCCATAATTGACGCGGGTTTGAAGGCTGATATGTCAAAATGATCATCGCGAAAAGTGTGCGACCTTCATTTGCATTCGAAGTAGCTATCACATCGTACATCGTTTGATTCCAGTAATTATCATGTTCCAGCAATTGTATTTGCTGTCTTACTTCTCCAAACTGCACACACCGTACCATTCACAATACGCAATGAATCAAATAAAGTTGAACCGCGTACATACATTAATCAGTAGCAACCGAAGGTAGAAACAATAGTCGTTTTTCGGATGGATTGTGTTAATTCGTCCTAATGCATTAGTTGAGAACATACTTGGATGTCCATCTACTGCTGCGACGAAGCACTCCATGTATAATATCAAGGCAGTTCCGAATAGAGCAATGTTCCTGCCTCAGTATATACAGTAATAAACCCTTTCTTTGTTTACATACATATACTCACCTCTAGAAAATCTTAGGGAGTTGTGTTACACTGTTTTTTCTACTTTCATGGTATTCGGGGTGTTGTGTTAACATTTAAACTACATATAAATTTTAAATTTTGATGACCGAGACTTTAAAAGATATTAAATAATGCAAGTGTTTCCGTTATTTAAGTGATTATATTGAATTACTTCGCATATCTGTTCAATTTTATTGGGATATTAGTTGTTGTTTAATGTTAAATCAGTTGTTTTTTTTGTTCAATTTTTAAACACGCTTCAAGTATTTCCAAATTTTTGCATGCAGTAGGATACAATCCTGGGTGGTAATTTGTCGTTTGACATATACAAATTGACAACTCCTTAGCCGTTATAGGAAAACATCAATTGGAAATTGAGTTTGAAAAGAAAGATATGTCGAAGTTTTTAATAAGAATACATATTAGTATTAATAACAAAGTTTATATTAAAAATTGTAGAGCATTTTTATTTCTGCGAAAATTCACAACCCGACGTTTTAAAATACTTTTTATAAGAATTAGAACATATTTTTCTTTAAGAATTTTTTCATAGGCAGGCAGCCAGCCCTCATTTTCGGCGCATCAAATTTTTGTGCATTTCACATAGGTAACTACCTCCCCGTCTAAAAGTTAGCTTCTGTATTTTAATATATTTAATAGAGTTGTAGGATTTTGGATTCATCTATTGTGAGAGCTTAGAAATCTTTATTAATTATTAAATTATTTTGTGCAATATTTTTATTTAAATTTTTATGTAAATTATTAATTATGTTTATTTTAAGTTGAAAAGGTGAAAATAGGCCTACCGGGGAACCGAACACCTAAAAAAAGTCTGTAACGCGCTTTATTGCAAACCTCTGGGGTGGTGTGGAAAATGCAAAACTTAAATATTGAAAAATAAATTATCAAAAATAGTATACAGATGAGAATTAGAACGATGTATTAAAAATTCAGCTTCAAATGCCTAAATATCTTCTTTCTAAATTAAAATTATTGGTAATAATAATTCAAAAACTTACGAATACAAACCGTTTTATGTTTTCTGTCTGTCAATTGAACACAAATACATTCAGAAGAAAACTCACCACCGAGAAATCTAAAAACAGGGCTGCTTTTTATTAATAAGAACTCACTACATAAAGAATATCTGACTATCAGTAAATGATATTTTTATGGGCGAAACATGACACACTATGGCGTTTTAATCAAATATTAGTAAATATATGTCATTAATAAATAATTTCCTTTTATATTAAGCAACAATATTTATAGTTTTTGTTATTTAATAGAATAAATTTGCTAAGTATTTACTGCCTCAATATATACAGCACTGCGTTGCTACCTCTGAAAATCCCAGATGGCCGCTATTCACCCCTCTGAAAGCTACCACGAAAAGGTTATCTACTGTATATACTGTGGTTCCTGCAAACGGACAACTGACGAAAGTTGAGAAAAAACTCGTCTAGGTCGAATTTGTTGTTGGCGGTGTTTCCGTTGTACGTTACTGTACTGTATTCTCTGGGTTGAAATTCACTCTTTGGCCATTCTCCAAATTAACTGCGAGAAGCACAACAGTCGGAAAACGTTCATGAATTGCAAAAGTAAATACTCGTATCCTACAAAGCGCTTTATTGCAGTTCACGTATCGACCGTATCGTTCAGGACCAATATCGCCATGTTGCTTCCTTTGGTGACGTACTTACAAACGTATTTTATCGATTTCACCAAACCGCAATACTCAACATTGATATGAGTTTTGAATGTGAACTCTTCAAAATTGAATGCCGAATGTTCTGCCATTGTCGTCTGGTGAGCGACGCCGATAGAGGGGATATCCATCATTTCCAGTTTGTGTTTCCGAAAGAAACCTGAATTGTGTTTGGTGCATTTATTGTCAGACATACAAACCGAAGTGGGATTGTGGCGTCCGCAAGGTCTATGAATACGTTTTCATCAGTTCGTATAATACTGAATCTTTATCTGCATCAGAAATTTCCGCAGAAATGATTTCATCAATTTGAGTTGGTGTAACCACAATCCACCATCTATAGAAGAATATATGCGTGCGGCAAACCTCTTTTTTGCAACTCAACAGAGTACATCCAGCATCTATACCATACGTTGCTTCAAGATAAAGTCCATCAAATATCGTAGCTGTTGTTTGAAAAGACCTGCTGTGACATTGTGACGATCGCTTGCTGATTGACCGCGATCCATAATTCTGCACGTACATATGTCATCGCATCCTTGGAGTACTCGTTCATGTGGCTTGGGCTGCCATACGTTGATGGCAAAACGAACGCCGACGGATATTAGCGCGACCTCTTCGTGGTATCGTAACAAATTTCAATCTGTAATTGATTACTTTGTGTGAAGCACACATAATGTTTTCACTGAATAATTATACTCTCGCAACAAAGTTGCTAAGGAGAGTATTATAGTTTTGTTCACATAACGGTTGTTTGTAAGTCCTAAAACTAAAAGAGTCAGATATAGAGTTATATATACCAAAGTGATCAGGGTGACGAGTAGAGTTGAAATCCGAATGTCTGTCTGTCCGTCCGTCCGTCTGTCCGTCCGTCTGTCTGTCCGAGATATTAAAGTGAAATTTGGCACAAGGGATCGCATTAGGGAGGGGTATATTTGGACGTAATTTTTTTTGGAAAAGTGGGCGTGGCCCCGCCCCCTACTAAGTTTTTTGTACATATCTCGGAAACTACTATAGATATGTCAACCAAACTCTACAGAGTCGTTTCCTTCAGGCATTTCCATATACAGTTCAAAAATGGAAGAAATCGGATAATAACCATGCCCACCTCCCATACAAAGGTTATGTTGAAAATCACTAAAAGTGCGTTAATCGACTAACAAAAAACGTCAGAAACACTAAATTTTACGGAAGAAATGGCAGAAGGAAGCTGCACCCAGGCTTTTTAAAAATTGAAAATGGGCGTGGCGCCGCCCACTTATGGACCAAGAACCATATCTCAGGAACTACTAGACCGATTTCAATGAAATTCGGTATATAATGTTTTTTTAACACCCTGATGACATGTACGAAATATGGGTGAAATCGGTTCACAACCTCGCCTTCTTCCAATATAACGCTATTTTGAATTCCATCTGATGCCTTCTCTGTATAATACGAGTATATACATTAGGAAATGAAAATACAATTAGCTTAGATAGCGGAATAAAACTTTACTCAAATACGGTATTTCAAAAATATGTAAATGACGGATAATGAAATCTCGATTATCACTTTATCATGCGAGAGTATAAAATGTTCGGTGACACCCGAACTTAGCCCTTCCTTACTTGTTTTTTTTATTTTTAGCCCACAAGTGCTCCTGTACTTGCGGTCCCCTATGCCAAATAATAGCCCTGATAATTTATAAATATAACCCTGTATCTATCTCGATTAGTTTTAAGTGATACAAACAATCATCAGGTAAACAACACTATTGTACTCTGTAGCCTAGTGTAAAAGACAAATTAAAAATCCATTCGTTTACTTTTCTCTGATATTCTACTTTATTGGATGATTGGGGTAATATTTTAGGTTTCATATAAGTACATACGTTTAGAAATGAGTATAATTTTGTAGAAGTTTTTCAATATATAATACAAATAATATGAATTTTAAAAGTTTCGAACACACATGAATGTGAAAAATGCTGTAAGGTTTTGAATTATTTCAGGTTTTATTAATAAGTTCAACTTTGTATATGTCATGGTGTAACAGTAATATCTAAAGAGAAATATTGGGAATATTACGTTTACTATAATTTCCAATCCTCGAAATATTTACTTACTGTTTTTAACAACTCAGTCAAAATTATTAGCTTTTCTACGAAATTTAGCAAGGATTGCATTCCAATTATTTACGCACGCACAGGAATATTTATGAGGTGGAATTTAACTGGTATTATTGCTAAGTAAACAAGGGAGGTGTGATAATCCCGCCGAGGTTAATATAATAAATAGTACCTAACTTTAACAAAGGAGCAATTTAACCTGCGTTTTCGTTGTGTTATTCGCATTCTCTGTGTGGCATATAAATGAGTTTGGGGGTGAAAAGTCGACGACGCCAGTTAACGAAACCGCATAAATGAGTGCCGACCGCCTGTTTTCGCGCTAAATGTTTAAAATATGAATTATGTATGTGTGCTCGGCTCCACATGTTTGTGTAGAGGTGTGGTGAGGTTGATAGAGACTTTGCGCAACAAGTGCTCACAGCTTTCACAATTGCGCGCTGTTGTGGAGTACAGTTATGGCATTTAAGACTTGCTAAGCAGCAAAATTCGCATTATTACATAAGCAATAGACAAATGTGTATGGTGTTGAGTGAAAACGAGTGAAACTTTTGTTCATATTTTCACCTGCTTTACTTTAAAATTTAAATCCCTGAGGTGCTTTCCAAAATTTCAGCGATTATTTAAGAAAAACATATACAACACTATTATTAAAAGTATTGTTCATCTGAAGCTATAACATTTTCCATTTTTCTGGTAATTTGGGGACTCCATCCCATAATAACTGCGACGGCTCAAGCCAACTTCTGACTCTCTGTACTTATGTGATACGCTTTTCAGTGAGTGCGACAAAACAAATGATAATCAGAAGAAAGAAGATCGGGGCTATAATATGGGTGAGGCAAACCTTCCCAGCTTCGGCTGGTCTTGATACATGAGGTCGACCGTTATTACGATTGGAAACTATTGGCTGGTGCCTAGTCGCAAATTCTGTCTTTTTTCGGCAATCGCTCGTTTGATGATTTTGGAAGGACATAATACAGCACGTATTTGTTGTTGATTTGGCTGGTTGGCGAAAATCGTCTTCAATATCTCTTGGCTTTGATTCATATGACACCCTGAATTTATATGGCTGTTTTAAAAAGTCTTGAATTTGCTGCTTGAGTGACTCCCAAAGATACTGAGAGCTCTTCTTGTGCTTCGCAAAAATCTTGATCGAATAATTGAGTAAATCATGCAAAAATATGATGTCTTTCGGCTGAGGTTTTTCTTGTATTGAAGTAATGAGGAACAACTCCTGCAAAAACAAAGTTTCACACACAATGTCGACATTTATACAGACTGATCAAAAAAGGCTAACAGAGTGGAAAACGCCTGAGGATACGACATAAAGAAGATCAATATATAGTACTTGACGGCAATTAGGCAATAATCTGACAACGCATTATCTAAGGGAATTTTCGTAGTGGCAGAGGGTAGTTATTGTATGTACTGGAGTTCCTGTCCACAAAGGAATTCCGGGAAACGAAATAGCTGATGAGATTGCCAAACTTACTTAGTATCGTCTGACTGGATACTGAACCAGTACAGGAAATACGGAAATACGAAAGGGCGGACATATGGATCAGGGTGAGATGGAATGCCCAAAAGATATGTAGGATCGCCCCAAATTACGTCAACTCTTGGCAAGCCGCAACCTAGTTATAGACCCAATATTTATACTTTGAACAGGATATAGTTTATATAAATTTTGAATCACCTAGAAGTGAACGTCGGCGACCCTAAAGAGTATATATAATCGTCCTGACAATATTAGTCGATTTTGCCGTGTCCATCTATATGTATATTTATGTATACTTGAACAAGTTCCTCAGTTTTTGAGATATCAAATTAAAATTTTAACACGTCTCTTTCTCCACTAGAAGCTGTCGGAACCGCCGATATCAGGCTATTATAGGATAGATTTTACTTAAAAGTGATTTATAGCAAACAACGTGAAAGAACTAGCAAAACAAAACAGGGTACCACTGTGTTGCCGAAGTTTACGTTTTTTGTTTTAATAATTAATTTTAAGACTCCTCCAGTTAGCCAAAGATTATAAATTTCGAGTGACTGACTACTATTTTATTGTTTTCTTAAAGTTATGTGTTTTTTTTTAATTTCTCCACTTTTACTAAAGTTAACGCTTGCTTGTAGACAGATCACCGACGGACAGATATCGCGAAATTAATTAGTTTTGTCCTCTGTCTGAAATCCTGTGTAATTATTTTTCGCCTCTTACCTCAAAACACTTCTCGAAAAGCCTTAAACTAGATGTAAGTTGTTTCAGTAATTACTATTAATATGTATAACAATAACGTGCTTGATCAAAATCCACTCAGCATAGGACTCCCAGCCAACTTCTGCGGGGCATCAGCAGAAAACAACAAAAATCTCTATGAAAGTTGTGGTGGCATGCGTCTCATTATCGTTACCACAAATCTGTGGCGTGACTGCGCCCCGCACACGACGCTCGCACCAATTTACTCAGCACCACATAACAATATGGATGTATGTATGTATGAGTAAACACACAAATAGCATTGTGCGAGTGTACGAGTATGGCATAACGTGGCTTGGAAGATATTTCACCAGGAAAAGTGAAAAAGTTTTGAAGGCGCCAAAAAGCGTACTAATTAAGTAAACTGAGAAAAGTGTATAGAGACGCGTGGTGTGACATGACGCCGCAGAACAGAATAACACGAATGCGTTTGACAGTGAAATTTCTCGTTCGGCAGGTGCAGCTGGCAATTAGCTGCGGGTACTTTGCAAACTATTCAAGAGGTGACAAATTAATGAGGTGTCAAAATGAGTCTTTCTTACGACAACCTTGTTTTGGAATTTAGTGCCCGTGTACAAAAGTAAGGAGTAAACCCGTGCTCAGCTGTTGGAGCACTCGTCGGTGGTGCTTAGGCTGTGGTAATTTTAAAATGTCAAACGAAAATTTACACTTTATCTCCTTTGTGAAAATGATGTACTTAATACCTTTTGTTTCTTCATTCGCTGCTATCTCTCCTTACTACCAAGACTAATTTAAAATAATAAACAATTTACTTAGCACCTACACTTTTTTCTATATTCATTATAACCAATTTCAAATTGATGACTGCATTAAATAACAAATCTATTAAGACGGATGACTACTAAAACTCAACTTTAAATGATCTATAACATTCTTCGTAAGAAAATATTCTGCTTAACTTTAAACTAATGGGCTGACGAACTTTAATATATTTAGATAATATTCTCAACTAAGTACTGTAATTATCAAAGTAATATATATTACTGTGCACCAGATAAGCCTAACGTCAATGTTAAAGTGAAATTAAATGTCTCAAGTCGGACGAAAAACTTAGATCAGCATGTTGCATGCCGCTAATATTTTAACCAAAGCTTGGACAATTAGATTGAAGCTGATGTAAATCCATATCAGATACTCTTACTTGCGGATACATTCTTGATTGATTCTTGACATCAAGAGAAGAAGAGCTAGTAGCTGAGTTACTGCCAAGTATTAATGATGCTGAGTAGTTTAGTCCTATCAGTTATATACATATGTATATATAAATGATAGAAAAATTTAATCCCGGTTGACTGTCTGTCTCGCTGTCCGTCCGTCCGTCCGTGCAAGCTGTAACTTGAGTAAAAATTGAATATCTCGATGAAACTTGGTATGTGGCTTCCTTAGAACAAAAATAAAATTACGAGTTCGTAGATGGGCGTAATCGAACCACAGCTACGCCCACAAATCGTCATTAATCGAAAACATATAAAGTGCCATAACTAAGCACCTAATTAAGATATAAAGCTGTAATTTGGTACAGAGAATCGCAGTGGCAAGGGGCACCTGTGGACAACAATTTTTGGAAATTACACAATTGGCATGGCACCGCCATCTTTTTGGTGAAATCCCATATCTCATGACCCTACTAACCGATTTCGACAAAATTTTGTACGTGGCATTCTAATTGCATTGTGTCACATTGAACGAAATCGGACAACAAACACGCCTACTTCCCATATACCAGGTTGTTCAATAAGTTTTGTCGTTTGATAATAATAATAATAATAATACCCAAGATTACCCTCCTCCCGCCCAACCGACGCGAGGGGCGCAATCCGCGAACGAGCGGAATTAGCCGAGTCATAAAAGGCAAGAGAGTTTTAAGCGTTGCGATCTTAAGCTGCTCAGCTACAGAAACAAAAATTTCAACAGCCGAAATTAAGAATTAGATTAAAGTTTATAATTATTAAATGTTACTTGTTAAGAGTAGATAAAATAATTTTTTTAATGGTAAAGAGTGAATCTGTTAGATCAAATGTGCTGGAATGAAAATCGAAATCATGACATATACGGCGGAATGGTTCGTTTAACTCAAAATTTGTTCTAGAAAATTTTAAAAGTAAGGGTCTAAACTGCCTGGTAGGGCGAGCGGGAACGTTAAAATTAATATCAGATAAGAGAGATGGGCTACAGACTGACCCATTCATGAGTTTTACAAGAAATATTATACCAAGCATCTCCCTACGACTAGCGAGTGTCGGGAGATTTATAAGTTTTAAACGGTTAATATAAGGGGGAAGATTTAAACTGGAATCCCAATGCAAATGATTTAAGGCAAAAAGTAAAAAATGTTTTTGAACGGACTCTAACTTATCCGAATGGACTTGGTAACTAGGGTTCCAAACCACAGAAGCATACTCCAATATAGGCCTCACCAGAGATGTAAAAATAATTTTTGTGGTAAGCGGATCTCTAAATTCTTTAGACCAACGTTTAACAAAACTAAGAGCGCCTTAAGCTTTAAAAACCGTGGAAGATACGTGAAGATTAAAATTGAGTTTGAGGTCCATAGTTACTCCCAGATCAACAAAACTGCATACTTGCTCCAACCTAAAGTTTTGTATTGCGTATGAGGTAGGGTCTACAGCTCTACGTGAAAAGCACATCGTTTTACATTTTTTTAGGTTCAATGGCATGTCATTTCTATCACACCAAGAAACTAGGTTGTTTAAGTCTGTTTGCAACTGACATCTTTCGCTGTTTGAAGTATATGTTTTAAAAAGTTTTACATCGTCAGAATATAATAAAACTTTTGAAAACTTAACAACAGATGATATGTCGATAATAAATAACAAGAACAGAATTGGACCAAGATGGCTACCTTGAGGAACGCCTGAAGGAACATTGATTATGTCAGAAGAAGTATCTTTAAATATGACTTGTTGAATTCTATTACTAAGATAAGAAGCCACCCATTTTAGAAATATTGGTTGAAAACCAAGAAGATCAAGTTTATTTAAAAGAATTGAATGGTTTACTTTATCAAAAGCTTTACTAAAATCTGTATATATAACATCAGTATTCTTATTCTCCCTAAAGCCCGTTGATACATGTGATACAAATTCAAGCAAATTAGTTGTGGTAGACTTCCCTTTACGAAAACCGTGCTGAGAACAAGAAATTAGTGGAGAGATCCGGAAGGTTATGTCGTCTGTTATAATTGCTTCAAAAAGTTTAGGTATTGCAGACAACTTTGCTATTCCCCTATAATTTTCAATAGATGACCTAAATCCACTCTTATGCAAAGGAATTATAAATGTGACTTTTTCCATATGGATGGAAATAAGCCTTGCTTAAGAGATGAGTTAAATAGTTTTGTTAGGGGTTGGTATATATATTTGGCACATTTTTTAAGAAAGCATGAGGGAATCATATCTGGGCCGTAATTGTATGATTGTTCTAACATATTTAACTGATTTAAGACGTCTGCTTCGGAAATGGTAGGTGCGTTAATGACAGAAATCGGACATAACTTGTACTGATGCGGAACATTTTGTGGAGATTTTGAAGAGTAATTGGACCTAAAGAATTCAGCGAACATATTAGAAATGGTGTGATTGTCACTGGACATACTAGACTTATATTTCATAGCGGACGGAAAATTAGAAATCCTGCGTTTGAAGTTGACGAAACCATAAAACAATTTTGGATTACGTATAATATTATTTTTTACTTTATTTATATATGTAATTACTATAACATATTTTGTTAAGTTCAGCAAATTGTCGACGCAATTTAGAATATTTTGAATAATTAGCAACTAAACCAGTTTTTTTAAAAAGTTTAAAAGCACGAGATTTTCTATTTTTTTAATTTACATAATTCTTTCGAAAACCATAAATTAGAACTAATTTTTTGAGTATATTTTTCAAATAAGTTTACAATAGTTTCATTAAAGTGGGAAGCACTAAATTCAATATTGCCACTGTAATCTGGCCAAGTTATTTTAGAAAGTTCGTAATTAATCTTCTTAAAATTAGCTTTCGCAAAGTTGAACCGAAAACAAAGGTCTTGTGTATTATTATAAGCAAAGTTGGCTATGATTTCGATGTTAATTTCCAAAGCAGGATGATACGTGTCCTCTGGCCGAACTAAAGGATCACATCGGACAACAGAGAACATTGAAGCGTTATCGACGTAAACTAGATCTAAGAGCTTACCAAATTCATTTGAAATTAAATTAATTTGGTTAAGACCCAACTCCGACATTTCATCTAAGAACTCGTTAAAACATGAACGAGTACTAATAGGGATGGTGTGATCATCAATAGACTTCCATGATACGCACGGTAAGTTGAAATCTCCCAAAACAATCATGGAATCAGTATCATTAACCATTGAGAAAACATTATTTATTAATGAAGCATGCTGTATATAAGATAAAGTTAAGTAGATATGGCCACTATTAGCGCAAATCCGAATGCACTTAAATTCTATGAAGTCTACATGCGGAACATCGACTTCTTCAGATGGAATTGAAGAATGAACAGCAAACAAGACCCCACCTCCTTTTCTGTTCAGGCGGTCATATCTAAAGATTTCGAATTCGCTGTTGAATATTTCGTTATCAAAAATGTGGGGCTTTAGCCAAGTTTCTGTCAAAGCAATGATTTTAAAGTTACAATGAATGCTATTTAGATACAAATCAGTAAGTTTTGTATTAAGCCCTCTAACATTTTGATAATAAACAATCAGCGAATTATTGTTAGTTTTTTGTATCAACGAGATTTCTTGGCATTTTAGTGATAACTACAGGGGGCTTTTCACGTTTGTGCTCGAATTCGCGCACAAAGACCCCAGATGGCCAGAATGAGTTGTCAAGTATCAATTGAAAATTGTCAGCGGATACGTCGATCTTAAACGAGGAAATATCCCTGTTGTATTTGAAATTAAATTTACGGATGTCTGTATCTACCGTTTTTAATTTCGACGAGATGTAACTGTTTATATCCTCGACTGTGGTATCCGCAGCAAGTCTCGAGATAAAAATTGCTTTTTTCCGCGGTATTACCACTAAGTTTTTATTAGCTGACTTGGAGGTATTTGGAGGCGGATCTTGAGAAGTTTTCCGCTTACCGTATTCAGTAACAGTTTTCTCTGTGTCCTGAGCAGACGGAACCTTCTCTCCTTGAGGACGAGGGGATGCAAGATTTATGAGGTCAATAGCGGGTGGGGGCATAGTTTTTAAGAAAGATACAGTGGTATCTTCATCAGACGGACGTTTTCGTTTAGGTTTTGGATTCTCATCCCGAGTATTTAGGCATTGAAATGATTGAAACAGCGTTTCATAATGCCTAAATTTTTCAGTAAGAGTTTCAAGCTCTCGACCAATCTCCTTGAAACCATTGCGCGCCTGCTTAAAAACTTTAAACAATTCAATTTCTGTTGGTCTGCATTTCAAGCAAGACCAGCGCAAGCCCTTACTGTCAAGAATGGAATCCAAAATCCTACCTGTCAGTCCAGCACATTTAAGATGGGCAAGCCCATCACAAAGCCAACAAGAAACATAGCGTTCCGACTCGCTTTTCACAGAGCAGTTCGGAAAGTTACAAGTCATAATGAACAAAAACAGTATTAAACAAAAATATAAAAAATGTTAAATAATGAAAGTAAAAAGCGCGATGACAAAAATATTTATAACAAATGAATGCAATAAAATAGTTAGTTATCAAAGATAACAACCAATGTAGCGAGCAGTTTGAGATGCACTGTAACACACGAAAAGTAAGAAACGCGCGATCAGCTGTGGACAAAGATGGAAATGAATAAAAACAAGAAAGAAATTTAAGTAAGCAATATAAATTAACACTCACAATTGCACTATTTAAAATGTAGCAACAAAAACAAATTGAAAATGACTCGGCATAATAAATTAAAATTAGCCAGAACAGAATTAAAGTAAAATCAATTGCTTCACTAGCACAATATAACACTGATACTTATCTTAAAAGATCACTTAATACAAAAATTTTCACAATAAAGTTTTAAATATAAATTAAATAAATTCGCCAGAGCACCAAATTTACAGCTGAGCACGAGAAGGGTTGCCAGATTGATAAGGTAAAAACAATTTTATTATTCGAAATACACTTTATTATTCAGTATAATCTCCCTGAATATGAATTCACTTGCTCCAACGATCCTCCAATCTGTAGATTACATCCCTGAAGTGAGAAAGTGAGAAAAACGCTAGCCATGTCCTGATGAAAAAGGATTGTTTTTTCTGCAAACCGGCTTTCTTCCCCGAATGTTTTTCGTCAACTGGTCCAAAAGATTGCACTAATATTTAGAATTAACTGTTTTACCAGTTTGCAAGTAATCCACAAGCAAAATTCCTCTCGCATCCCAAAAAACTGATGCCATAACCTTCTTGGCCGATTTCCGGGCACGAACTCGTTTCGAAGCCGAACAACCAGGTTCACACCACTCTCTCAAGTCTCAACCAAGGTGATGAATCGACACTCAAAATCTATTCTACCCTTTTTAAAACGCTACAAATGTTGCTGAGAAAGTCGCATTCGAATGTGCTTTTGTTCCATTGTTCCATCCAAAATTTCACTTAAAATATAGCTTATACCGCCTAATGAGATGTGTACAGCCTCTACTAAATTTCTCTCAGTCAATCGACGATTTTCCTGTATGTTGGCTATGATTGATGGTGTTGATGCGCTTTCTGGACTTCCTTTACTTGGATCGTCTTCAAGGATTGTACGACCACATTTAAATTCAGCAACCTACCTTTCTACTGTTCTAATTGTAGGTGAACATTCATTATACACTTTAAACATTCGTTCGTGAATTTCTTTTGGTGCTACATCTTCAAAAAATAAAAATTTTATCACTGCACAATATTCACGGCGACACTAAATGGCATGTAGTAAACAAAGAATGAATTGACAGATTGAAATGAAACTTCACATACGTTGAACATGCATATGAAGAGTCTATCAACAAAACAAAAAAAGTTTAGGACTAGTAGCAACGACCTCTCTTATGGAACGACAAAACTTATTGAACACCTTGGTATCACAGTTTTCACTTCCACCTGAATCGTTCAGTTTCCAGTGCATAAACCAAGAACCAAGTGTTTAGTATGTGCCACTTTATCACCAAAAATTGTTTGAATTCAATAAAAACTTTTCAGGCCCCTGATTTTACTCTATATTATAGGTTTCACACCTTAATGTATTTCCCTGGCTTTGGTTCTTGCAAGTTGCAGGAGTATAAAATGTTCGGTTGCACCCGAACTTAGCTTTTTCTTACTTGTTATCTTGCTCTTTATCTACACAATTCTAATAGTCCGCAAATACTTTTATACGTAAGACGATGGAGAACTGTGCTGGAAAATTGGTGAAATGGTGTTAAATAAAAAGGTGAGGGTATATAAAAGTACAAGTACATGCTTTCAAATGGAAGCAAATTTATCCAAGCAAATGTACCGTTTACGCATAAGTGCTACTCTAAGCGCAATCATACACTCACAAACTTACTTCCATCTACATTGTAATATATTCTATTAGCACATAAATGAATGAGAATTCTTATCCTCAATTTGTATGCCAGCGTTGAGGTGAGTTTGGAGCTTTCGTCTCTGGTCCTCGAACCAGAAGCGCGGGCTACTCCTGTCCGAAAAGATATAACAACACTTACAGATATGTATGTACATGAACGTGCGGCAGTGCGCAATGAAAGGACATTAATCTCCATATATTCAAATCTTTAAGCATCTACACTTACATACACATATTAAATTTTTTTCTTTAAATGTACATTTTTACTGGGTACTTCTCTGGTCATAAGGCGATCGATAAAATAAATGACCGTAATAAATGCGTGAAAGCGCACGTACCGGGCACTGCAGACCCAACTTCAGTGTGGCAGGTTTGAAGCAGTTGGGTGGAGAGCGTAGGAAATGCTTAATTTACGTAGCTTGAAAATCGCGTGAATGCCTCAAGTCGCGCAAAATATAAATTACATATTTTTAATTAAATTAAATGTTTTGAGAAAAAAGTAGGGGCTAATGAAATTTTTGGACTATACGAAAACGGCAAAAAAGCTAATGCAAACTGATTATTAGGATATGATTGCGCAATTCTTTCTACTACATATCAAGTTTCAAGTCAAGAGTCAATATATCAAGTCAAGAGTTTTGAGAAAGTCGTTACCCAACGTTGGTTGGGATGAAGAGATATTGTCCCTATTTAGGAATGTAAAACTTTTTAAGTTCTAATGTTTCTCATAGATATATTTATCTTAACCCTGTAACCGGCGAGCCTGCCTTTAGACGGTGTATAATTAATATGTTGCTATGCAGCTCTTATATTTCAAATCTCTGTTCTAACAGTAAATATCAGCAGACAACAACACAATTCTCTTATTGAAACAAATTACAGTAAGCATTCGTCATTTGGTTGCAAATCGTTGAGTGCTAAAGTCAATTTTTTGACAAAGTGTGTAAAATAATTATTTGTGTATCAAGTGGAGTTTTTAAAATAGTATAAAATCGTTAAAATTCATGATTTGCGTGAACAAAAATTTTCACATATAGGTAAATATATAGTCTTTTACGTTTTGTGCTTTGTTGTTAAGTTTTTAGAAAAACTTTGTTTGTAGCCGGTGAAAATTGAACACCGTCTAAAGGCGGATCTGCCGGTTAAAAGCAAATTTTGCATACACGTGGCTCGAGTCCATTTTCCTTATCATTTCATTTTTCTTTAAACATTTTTGGGTTTTAAACATTCTGGGAAACAATTAGCAGTTTGAAAATGTTTGCACAAAGAAAAAATTTTGATTTCTCAAAAATAATGGATGAGGAAATTGAAGAACTCATGGCTGAATCGGTGGATGGCGCAGATTCAGAAGACGATTTCGACGACGATAATGATGATTTGGAAGACCCAGACTTTCAATTACCAAACGTAAACATTGCAACATTTCAAGAAGAGTGGGATAATGCAGAAAACAACGATTTTGAAAATATCTTTAGAAACTCAGAAGAACATCTGGCAGAAGTGCATAACAATGTGGAGCAGTCTGACGAGTCTTTACCATCAAAACCTGGGAAAACAAAAACAAAAACGAAAAGGGCACGATCCCCTCTACCAGAAACTGAAGCTGGTGAAAGTCCAGTAGTATCCAATGCGGGGGGTTTAGCGGAAATATAAAAGATATTTATCTCCAAAATCCAGAGTTCAGAATAATTTTATGAAAAAAAAAATTTCTTGAACTTGAAAAAAATTATGTCGTTTTTCAAGGAGACAAGGAATTGCCGCAACAATTCAAAGAATTAACCATACCATTCCGTTGCTTTAATTATTTTTTCAACGATGACTTGCAAAATGAAATTGTGTATCAGAGCAATTTGTATGCAAAACAGCAAGATGTTTCTACAAACTTTACTTTGACATCGTGTGATTTAGTAAAATATATCGGAATTTTGATTTATATGTCTAATACCGATATCCCAGTGTCGAGAGTTACTGGTCCAAACATTCTTTCGAGCCAGTTAGAAACACAATGACTTCCAAACAGTTCTTTTCAATCAGAAAATATCTTCACTTCAATGACACCAAAAAAATGAAAAAACCACAGGAAGCAGGATTTGATGAACTGTATAAAATTCGTCCACTTATTGATAGACTTAATATGCAATTTGATTCTGTGCCAAAAACAGCTCGGTTGTGCATTGATGAACAAATGTGTTCAACAAAAATGTTGACAAAATTTCGACAATATATGCCCGCAAAGCCCCATAAATATTTCATGAAACTTTTTGTTCTTTGTGACTCGAATGGCTTTTCGTACAGATTTGAAGTATACAAAGGAGCTGGCGATAATAAAGTAATACCCAATACTCCTGATTTAGGATCAACAGCCAATGTAGTCATAAGGTTGTCAAGTACAATTCCAGATTTCAAAAACCACATATTGTACTTTGATAATTTTTATACCTCTCTGCCACTTCTTGTTTATTTACGAAGCAGAGGAATTTATGCATTAGGAACCGTCCGATCTAACAGAATACCCAACTGCAAGCTGACAAAGGAAGTGGAATTAAAAGGTAAAGAACGTGGATACTCAGAGGAGTTTGTTCGCCGTGCCTTTGGAGTAGACATATCTTGTGTTCAATGGAAGGATACAAAATATGTACGACTGGTATCCACGTATGCTGGAATTAAGCCATTTAAGACACTAAACAGCAATTCACAACCCTTTAAAATATGCCGTTATGATCGGAAAAATAAGTCCTACGTCGATGTAGACTGTCCTAATATAGTTAAAGAATATAACCGCCATATGGGTGGTTTTGATTTGATGGACAATTTACTTGGTCGCTATCACATCAGAGTTAAGACCAAAAAATGGTCTTTGCGTTTATTTTATCACTTAATTGATATTTCGATAGTAAATTCATACCTCCTTTTTCAGCGTATTCATGGAATTAACTGTAAAGATATTTATCATAAAAAATTACCAAATTTTCGTATTGAAGTGGCTGATGTACTTTGTCGTTATGAGGAGACCTACGCCAAAAGAGCTGTCGGTAGACCTCAGAGCCAAAGTCCACAAATACAAAAATTGAAGAAATCGTATGATCCACCCGATGACATTCGTTTTGATGGAGTTGGACATATGCCTGACGTTTTGAGCCGCAGCGGCAAAAAAGTACGCAAACTTCCGGGATGTAACTCCGACACACAAATGTATTGTACTAAGTGTAAATTAAATCTGTGCCTCTCAAACAATAACAAATGTTTTCAAATTTATCATCAAAACAATAAAAAGAACTGAATAAAATTTCAAGTAAAATCATCCTCTAATAAAAGTTTTTTATTACGTTACCAGGCAGGTCCGCCTTTTGGCGGTCAACATATTTTCTTACCTGGAAGGAAAGTTTAGATTTTTTTTTACCTTTTAACATTAACGTATGTTTTATTTAGCCAAAAACTATAAAAAAATAATTTTTTTTACTCGAAAAAAAATTGGCCGGTTAGAGGGTTAAAATAAAGATTAGTTTTATACTCTGAGCAAAATAAGTGTTTTATGTGGTCACTATATCGTACCATATCTCTTATTTTAATTTCCTTCTCTCTTCTTCATTTTCCACTATATATTTCAGTGAGAATAGAGTATTTATTCTAGATGTGTCTAATAAGTATTTTATCGATGTCTAACTCGCCGTATACTCCTTTTACGGAAAATGTGTATTTCGATCTTTGTACCATGAACAGGGTATATTAACTTCGCCACGAAGCTTGTAACACCCAGAAGGAAGCGTCGGAGACCCTAGAAAGTTTATACTTAAATTATCACTATGTTGAGCTGAGCCGATTTAGCCAGGTCCGTCTGTCTGTCTGTCCGTCTGAACTAGTCCCTCAGTTTTTAAGATATCGTTTTGAAATTTTGCAAACGTCATTTTCTCTTCAAGAAGCTGCTCATTTGTCGGAACTGCCGATATCGAACCACTATAGCATATAGCTGCTATACAATCTGAACGATCGGAATTTAGTGCTGGTATAGAAAACTTTCACATTTGACAAGATATATTCACGAAATTTGGTATAGATTATTTTCTAAGGCAACAATGTAATCTCCGAAGAAATTGTTCACATCGGATTACTATAGCATATAGCTTCCGTACAAATTGAACGATCGGAGAGAAATGCTGGCATTGGATGAAAACCACTGGCCGGTTACGTCTTTAGATTTACTTAAACACATAGTTACTAAAAGAAATGCACCTATGAAGGGTATATTAGCTTCAGTGCAGCCGAAGTTAACAAGTTTTCTTGTTTTGGTTAATTTTGAAATATCTTAATAAAATTATCCATATGTGTAAAATGTGGGAGTACTCAATGTTCGGTTCCTCCCAAGACGAATAATTAAGGAATATTTTGTGAATTTCATAAATATGTTCTAAAGTGTGTTAGAGTTTAGGCATTTTGATGAAAATGGCAACACACTTAAAACTCAAAGAAGCATGCTGATAATGAAATTGGATGAATGTGATTCTCACAATCAAAATGTTGAAAATAAAAAAGGCATCGAAACGAAAGCAAGCAGAAATGGCGCTCCGATTTGACGCTCTTCCAAAAGATAAAAATCCTCAGTAAAAACGGTACATATATTTTTGTGGTGCCAAAAACCGAGCTTACTGACGCGAGTATTAGGCAATATGTATCAAAATATAATATGTTAATTAGATACCAAATGTACCACAAATGAGTGGAATATATTGTTATTCATAATAGCCCTTTGCCATTTATTTTTATAGTCTTGCAACATATTCCTATAGAGTAAATAAGTAGCTTTGTTCACCTAACTAATCCAGAGAGATACAGGATTATATATACAGGGAAAGAAATAGGACTTATTTTCTTCCGCCGCGACTGTACATCGGAGCGTGCGCCTATCGACTGGATTCGGTAGAGGGCGTTCTTAGCTAACGAACGAGCAGCTGGTCATTTGAATCCGAGCACCTGATGAGTCAGAACAAACATTTTCGCGCGACGTGTTTCTGATAGTGGTGCAAGCCGAAAATGCAGCGCTTGTTAGAGCAGAGGTACGCCATTGAATTCTGTGACAAACTCGGTAAATCTGAGACAGAGACGTTTTATATGAACAAGCAGGCTTACCCAGATGTTGCCTTAGCAAGAAGTGGTATGTTTCGGTGGCACCAGGCTTTTTTGGTGGGCCGTGAAAAGGTCGCTGAAGAATGAGCAAATCTAAAGTGAAAACGATGCTCATTGTCTTTTTTGACATCAAAGGCATCGTCACAATGAATTTTTTCCTCCTGGACAAACCATCAACAAAAAGCTTTACGTGTAAGTTCTCAATCTACTCAAACGGAAGGTAAATCGGGTCCGATAAGACATCGCAGCCGACACCACTCCGGCTCATTCCGCCTTTCTTGTGAACAGCTATTTAACCAAGGCCGCCATCCCAATGCTTCCGCAACTGCCCTACAACCCCGATTTAACCTTCTCGGACTTTTTTTTGTTTCCTTGCCTGGAAAGGCCGACGGAAGACAAGCATTTTGAGACGACAGAGGGGATCCAAGCAGCATGCACTCGGGTCTCAAGGCTATTCCGGAAAATGCCTTCCGTGAAGCTTTCAATGCTTGGAAATCGCGCCGGTAGCGTTGCATCAACGGAGAAGGAGCCTATTTTGAAAGTTTTTAAAGAATTGTAACCATTGATTCCATAAATTTTTTTAAATCGACTCAGTCCTATTACTTTCCGGACAAATCTTCTATATACATATATATATGTATGTATATACTCAATGACGAGGCGAGTGGAAATACGGGTGAGTGTCTATCTAATGAAACTTGGTTAACTTATTCCTTGGCATATTAAGGTCGAGTTCGTAATCGGACTGACCCATAAAACGTCATTTTATGAAAACGTTTAAAGTACAATAAGTAATTATGATACAGAACTTAAATTTGGTACAATTTGGTTTGAAAGTGGGCGTGCTCCCTTCGCCTAACAAGTTTGATGTATATATCTTCCAAATCAATAAGGCTATATCAACCAAATTTGCACAGGAAAAATTTTTTCAACTCTTACGCTAGTGTGAAAACAGGTAAAATCGGATGATAGCCCCGGCTACTCCCCATCTAACGTTTTTGTTAAAAACTACTAAAGTGTGATGCGTCGGAGACATTAAATTTTAGATCCAGGATGGCACAAGAGAGCTTTATAGAGCCGGTATCAAATTTGGACAATGGGCGTGCCACCGCCCACTTTCAGGTGAAATCACATATCTCGGGATTTGTTCGAAAGATTTTAACCTAATTCGATACATAACATGTTTCTATATTTCTATGCTACAGTCTGAAAATGGAGAAAATCTGACTACAGCCACGCCTCCTTTTAAATTCCATCTGATTCTTTTGCATTCCAGTATACAAATATAGCACAAATTAATATAGTGAGATAAAGGTTTGCACGAATAGTACTTTAGAAGTGAATATGTGGATCACAATGCTCATAGTAGATTTTTTACCGATCAATATGTGAGATATGTATATAATTGAAATTCGGAGAGAATTATTTCCTGGTAATATTATAATTGAATGTAAACAAGTAAGGAAGGGCTAAGTTCGGGTGTCACCGAACATTTTATACTCTCGCATGATAAAGTGATAATCAAGATTTCATTATCCGTCATTTACATATTTTTTTATTTTGCTGTAAAATTAATTAGATTAGTAGTTCCTGAGATATGGTTTTTGGTCCATAAATGGGCGACGCCACGCCCATTTTCAATTTAAAAAAAAGCCTGGGTGCAGCTTCCTTCTGCCATTTCGCCCACTTTTCCAAAAAAATTACGTCTAAATATGCCCCATCTCTAATGCGATCCTTTGTGCCAAATTTCACTTTAATATCTTTATTTATGGCTTAGTTATGACACTTTATAGGTTTTCGGTTTTCACCATTTTGTGGGCGTAACAGTTGGCCGATTTTGCCCATCTTCGAACTTAACCTTCTTATGGAGCCAAGAAATACGTGTACCAAGTTTCATCATGATATCTCAATTTTTACTGAAGTTACAGCTTGCACGGACGGACGGACGGACGGACAGACGGACAGACAGACATCCGGATTTCAATTCTACTCGTCACCCTGATCACTTTGGTATATATAACCCTATATCTGACTCTTTTAGTATTAGGACTTACCACCAACCGTTATGTGAACAAAACTATAATACTCTCCTTAGCAACTTTGTTGCGAGAGTATAAAAATGGGTCAATACTTCCCTTAGCCCCATAAACCTAATATCGACATTTTCGAACTTCCGGGTGACTTTATACCCGATATATGGGCCAATATGTGAGTTATCTTATTGAAATTGAAAATGTGTGTTTCTTTATTAATAATAATAGTTTGTCAAAAAAGTCTTGCGGTATTTTCGCTAGTTGGCGCAGAAAGCGCGTAGTTCCAGTTTTATTCGTCGCATCGGGTCATGCTATACCTTTTTGGAAAGCTCATTTCACGCGCTAACACGTGTTTGATTGATTGTCGTTTCTTTTAAGTCGTTCGTGAGTTATAGCGTCGCAAACATGGTGCAAAATAAAGAGAAAATACGGCATATTTTACAGTACTACTACGATAAAGGCAAAAATGCATCTCAAGCCGCCAATAAAATTTGTGCAGCTTATGGACCCGATACAGTTTCCATTTTTACCGCACAACGATGGTTTCAACGTTTTCGTTGCGTTAAAATCGCTGAATTGGTCGAAAGAGACCGGCTTAGTAGCAGCCGTAGCATCGGTCAAGAGCTGGGCATGAGTAATCAAAAATTCATTTCAATTTCAATAAAAAAAAAATTCAATAAAAATACCGCAAGACTTTTTTGACAACCCATTATTTGTGCCTAAAAATGGATAAAATAGGGTGAAAACTTGGCTTAGCCCCCGTATAACTATTATCAGAATCTTATAATATCCGGCGAACTTTAATACACCATACCATTCGCGATAGTATGCTTCGTAAAGGAGGAGTAAAGAGACTATTAGCTGATACGATGTAAACAAAGAACAGCTGAGAGCTGCCCATGGAAAAATGTCATGGGGAGTATGGGGTTGAGTTTTTATTGGCATCCAAGATGGTCGCTTTTTGATAGGAAAATGGTTGCATATGTTATGTATTTTCTTAAAAGTTATGGAATAGCTGTAATTAAGTTTTATATATATCCCTGTGGTAAATGCTGTGGTAAATTAATAAATATTCACTGGAAATTGTTAAGCGCAAATAAGCAATCATGTTAAAAACGGGATACTGAAAATGCCAATTCTACGAAACTAATACAAATTTTATTATTTGCTAAATTGAATTTCAAAATAAATGAATGATATCAGGTAATTTTTATAGGAATCATCGGCTCTATAATTATCTTTTCATATATCTTACAATGATAAATTTAATATTAATAATTTAATTAAAACGCTTATTAATACTGCATATTTATCTAGATCAAGATGGTATAATTTAATTTTTGTTGTGTTCTAATATTGTATGTTTATTGCATATATCTCCCAGAGCATTCAAGGTATATCATCCCGATTTGTGTATGACATATTATTTTGACACTTTTAATGACAACACGAAAATAGATGAAATCGAGTGATAACCCGCCCACTCCTCATGTAACGATTTTGTTAAAAACTACTAAAAGCGCGATAAACCAATCTCTGAATATGTCAGAGACATAGAAGTTAACGTCCAGAGTGGCAGGAGAGTCTTTTATAGGAACAGTTTTCAAAACTTGACGCTTAGAGTGGCACCGTCTACATTTAAGTGATAATTCATATCCGAATACCAACTCTACCAATTTCAACCAAATTCGGTATATAATATAACCCTCACATTCCTACAATAGAGTGCCAAATCAAGCAAAAACCATCTACCGCTTGCTTTCCATAGAACACAATTTGGTTTCCAAGTGATTCTTGCACTTCCCAGTATATAAATCAAGAATCATTCAATGCATCTTGATAAAATTCGTTCACAAATAGAGCCCTCGATGTATTTCAACTCGCGCCCAAAAATTGTGGAATAATTTTTGAAGAACCAAAGGTGAAATATGTGGGCTCCACGGCATACGGCTGCCTTTTTGCCGAAAATTTCGATTATGGAAATTCGGGGAAAATGTCTCTTACATAATAATATATCCTTGTGTAAAAGTTTAATCGGATCAATACTTCCCCCACCCAATATGCCTAATTTAAATATTTTCGGACTTCCAGCTGTTTTTATATCACATACACACATGTACATACATATATCGACCAATGTACTAATTTATTAAAAAGCTTTGCCAAGACCTATGTGCAAGTATAAGTACCTCACCGACGTTTTTCTGAAATGTTTGGTCAAATTAGAAAATTCACTCAGTCGTGCTTTTTTACAGTCCAATGCAATGTGTACATAATATATCCTTTTGTAATTTTTGCTTTAATTGGAATGTGTTCCTTTTACAATTTGTGAAAGTAATTCGTACAGACGCGTTTTTCGCCAATATAAGTTAGTAAATTTTGCGATTAGAACTTGTCTTGGTATTAAATAACTTCTATTTCATTTAAATATGTTAATGTGAGACACGCTCTGCGGTATTTCCCTTTCAGCAATTTTATATGTTTTATTTTACAATGAATATTTATGTATTATCTCTCGGTTTGAATGGCTGCTTATACGTGCGCCGGATAGTAACTGTTATCGCACGTTTCTGAAAAGATTTTCAATTGGTTGCACACATTGAAAGGCAAATGCTTCAGCAATCCCACACATAAATGCAATTTTGAACAGACAAAAAGAAGCATACCGTTTTAAGTATGTATAAGTATAAACTATAAATTCTGTGTTCAAATATATTAATCTATGTACTAAGAAGCAAGTAAGTTTCGAGAAAAGTGCATCTGACGATTTATGAGCATCTGGATATTCAAATCACTGCGATTCCGCTTCATTCAATTTTGCCTCTGAAAGCTACGATTCACAAGCGACAAAAATGGAATAATTGCGGAGAGTTAGAGCAAAGGGGAAAATTAAGAAGCGTGTACAAGCAGTTGAGAATACTTGTTGAATACCAAGACCGCAAAGTTACAGTAAATGTTAAGTTGAACTTTAGATCCCGCTACTCAAATTAAGAAAGGTAGGTATACTTGTAGTATACTCGTATACATATAAATATATGTATATTGTTGTTAATTTTCTTTTATACTAATAATAATAAACTTCAAACTTTCTTAGTTTGAGTATGGGAATCTGAAGTTCAAAAAGGATATGAAGAGTACTAAAAACTGTATTAAATTCATATCAAATATTAATTCGTGGTATTTTGTGTCTGGAGAGAGTAAAGTTGGAGCATCAATGGGTCGAGTGTATAGAGCTAAAAGGCTAGTGAGCTAAAAATTGAATATATTGCCGAGAAATAAATCTTTATTTACCATTTTTATACAGTTCCTAATGTGTGCTTAGTGACTTCAGTCGCAGGTACTAAGTTCTGGATTTATTAACTAAGCCAAGAATAATCCGAACACGTGTGAACTAAAATAGAAAAAACAAGTAAGAAAGGGCTAAGTTTGGGCGCAACCGAACATTTTATGCTCTTGCTACTTGCAGGAATCAAAGCCTGGGAAACACCTTACGATGTAAAACGTCAACCAGAGGATCGGAATCTAAGCAATTTTATATATACATACATACACCATATATAACTTATACACTGACCTACGTATATAATCGGCATAAGATTTGTTAGAAAAACCAAAATCATTATACATAGTCATTGTACAAAATCAGCCGGATGTTTGAAAATCCTGGTAATGGTTATATGGGGGCTAGGTCAAGTTTTCGCCCAATTGTATCCATTTTAGCCAGAATGATATACTGTTATGAGTAAAATACGTTCCGTAATATGTAATGAAATAACTCAAATATTGGCCGATATATCCAGCATAAAGTCACCAGGAAGTTCGAAAATCTTTATATTAAGTATATGAGAGCTCAGGAAAGTATTGACCCGATTCCACCCATTTTGGATACACTACTCCAGCAGGAAAAGGATTCTCTTGACCGATATTTTTGAGCAAAAGTCAACTATGGGTACTGGGGTTCACTTATTCGGTACCTAAATTCTTTAACAGTTTTGGTTGGATCTGAACAATTCTCTGTCATAAAGTGGCATTATTAGTGCAATATTTAATATTAATTGCTTCTTGATTTGTGTTCTGGAAAGTAAAAGAATCAAGTGGAATGTAAAATTGTGCTATATGGTAAATAGGCGTGGTTATTATCCGATTTCGCTCATTTTCACGGCGTAACATAGGAATTTTATCAAAATCGGTCATTCGGGTCCCATGATATGGGATTTTACCAAAAAGTGGGCGGTGCCACGCCCATCGTCCAATTTTTACCATGGTCCCTATAGCCTTATCATACCATCCTGGCGACAAATTTTTACGTTTATGGCGCATTTAGTTATTGATTTATAGCGCTTTTACTAGTTTTGAACAGTACCGTTATATGGAGAGTGAGCGGGATTTTCATCCGATTTCATCGAATTTCACACTATCGGTAGGAATTTTTGTAATATTAGAGCGAATTTGGTTATTGTAATAGGTTGTCAAAAAAGTCTTGCGGTATATTTTATTGAATTTTTGTTTTTTATTGAAACTGAAGTGAATTTTGGATGACTCATGCCCAGCTCTTGACCGATGATGCTACGGCTGCTACTATGCCGGTCTCTTTCGACCAATTCAATTCAGCGATTTTATCGCAATTTTCGACGACAGGCCTTCCGGAGCGTGGCGCATCTTCGACCACCTCTACACCAGAACGAAAACGGTTGAAACCATCGTTGTGCGTTGGAAATGGAAACTGTATCGGGTCCATAAACTGCACAAATTTTATTGGCGGCTTGAGATGCATTTTTGTCTTTATCGTAGTAGTACTGTAAAATATGCCGCATTTTCTCTTTATTTTGCTCCATGTTTGCGACGCTATAACTCACGAACGACTTAAAAGAAACGATAATCCATCAAACACATGTTAGCGCGTGAAATGAGCTTTCCAAAAAGGTATAGCATGACCCGATGCGATGAGTAAAACTAGAACTACGCGCCTTCAGCGCCAACTAGCGAAAATACCGCAAGACTTTTTTGACAACCTATTAGAATAGCTTAAGTAGTTTAGGAGATACATATATACATTAAACTTGTTAGGGGGGCGGGCCAAGCCCACTTTTTCAAAAACTTTTGACCACAGATGCCCCTTGCTACTAGGATCCTCTGTATCAAATTACAGCTTTATATCTTAATTTACATAGTGCTTAGTTATGGCACTTTATATGTTTTCGGTTAATGGCGATTTGTGGGCGTTGGAGTGGTCCGATTTTCTTTTGCACCAAGGAACCAACTCACTAAGTTTCATCAAGACACCTAAATTTTTCCTCAAGGTACAGCATGCACGGACGGACGGACAAACAGACAGTCAACCGGATTTCAACTTTTCTCGTCATCCTGATCATTTATATATGTACATATATGTATATAAACCTATACCTATCTGGATTAGTTGTAGGTGATACGTATAACTGTTAGGTGAACAAAACTATAACCCCCTGAAGCAACTGATTGCAAGAGTATAACATCAAAGAATGAATGAAGCGACAAACAACTCAAACTAGTTTTCTGTACTAGATTTGGATGTGCAAAGTAATGAACACAGCTCTAAGGAAAAAGAGGACTCAATATTAACTGCTACAGTTTCTCACAAACTGGCACCAATTTTTGTACCTCAAGAGAGTGATATTAATAAAATGTTGAAAAGCTTTGCAACTGTTATTGGTAGAGAAAATTTCACCTACAAGTCAGGCAGGGACAGACAAGCGAGAGTGAAGACTTCAAACAGTGATTGCTACAGAAGACTTGTGAGCTATTTAAATACCAGTAATATTACTTTTCACACATATCAATTAGCAGCCAGTAAGCCTATTCAATTCCTATCGATGATATCAAACATGACTTGGCGAAAAAGGGCAGACTGTACGAAATATTGTGAATGCAAAAGGCAAAATTTCAAAATCGCCGATGTCAATATTCTTAGTTGATCTTGAATCTTCAGTATACAATAAAAAAACAAGTAAGGAAGGGCTAAGTTCGGGTGTCACCGAACATTTTATACTCTCGCACGATAAAGTGATAATCGAGATTTCATTATCAGTCATTTACGTATTTTTCAAATACCGTATTTTGTAAAGTTTTATTCCGCTATCATCATTGGTTCCTAATGTATATATATATACAGAGAAGGCATCAGATGGAATTCAAAATAGCGTTATATTGGAAGAAGGCGTTGTTGTGAACCGATTTCACCCATATTTTGTACATGTCATCAGGGTGTTAAGGAAATATAACATACCGAATTTCATTGAAATCGGTAAAGTAGTTCCCGAGATATGGTTTTTGGTCCATAAGTGGGCGACGCCACGCCCATTTTCAATTTTTAAAAAAAGCCTGTGTGCAGTTCCTTCTGCCATTTTTTCCGTAAAATTTAGTGTTTCTGACGTTTTTTGTCAGTCGGTTAACGCACTTTTAGTGATTTTCAACATAACCTTTGTATGGGAGGTGGGCGAGGTTATTATCCGATTTCTTCGTAAATACGTGTACCAAGTTTTATCATGATATCTCAATTTTTACTCAAGTTACAGCTTGCACAAACGGACGGACGGACAGACAGACATCCGGATTTCAACTCTACTCATCACCCAGATCACTTTGGTATATATAACCCTATATCTGACTCTTTTAGTTTTAGGACTTACAAACAACCGTTATGTGAACAAAACTATAATATTCTCCTTAGCAACTTTGTTGCGAGAGTATAAAAAACTTTTCAACGTGAATCGCTTATGTAATGCCCTAGTAAGGGTTGCACTAGACCATCCTTCGTCTCTTTGTTCAAAAGATAGAGAAACTCCACCGAAATGCTTCCATTGCCTTCAAAATCACACCACCAATTACAAAGGTTGTCGAATTTATCAGGGGTGTTTAAAAAAGACTCGATTAATAATAAGACAAGGCCCTCCTTGGTCAAACTTACGAATGCCGAACAACAAGCTCACCATAAAAACGTTAGCTATGTTGATGTAAAAAGAGCACAACTTAATTCTACTACAACCGCAAAAAGCCATGAAAAAATTGATAAACTCGAAGAATTGATAGCCAAACAAATTGAGTTAACCACAACATTAATAAATATGATATCTTCTCTCTCATCCAAGCTATGCAATTAAGTCTGAAAATGGCGGTTTGGAACGCCAATGGAAAAACTATTATAACAATGTAGATATATTACTGGTTTCAGAAATCCAGCTGAGTCCTATTTTAAAATTAGTAAAGCACACGGTAGAAAGGCAATTTTTATAAAATCATCACTAAAACACATTGTTTTAGAGCCAGTTTCAGTACCATCAATTCAAGCAACTTCTTTGAAAATTCAGACCGGCAGTGGATCGATTGTTATAACTTCTTCATATCTCCCACCTTGATTCAATATAAGCAAAGACAAAATGGGTCCCAGATTTTTAGCCGGAGGGGATTTTAAAGCCAAACATCCATGTTGGGGTTCACGCCGTACGAATTCCAAAGGCCGCGAACTATACAAGTGCGTTTCTCAAAATAACTGAAATATTTTATCTGCTGGCAGACCGACATATTGACCGACCAATTTAAACAAAATTCGGGATCTAATTGACTTCGCAATTTATACCGGCATAAACCCACATCACTAAGAAATTTTCAATAATATATAATATACAAGTAATTATATAAGATATGAGCTCAGATCATTCTGCCCTCATGATCAAAATGAATATGCCTGTTGTTGTTACATCTCGAAATCAGCATATTTTAAGTAAAAGATCGAACATACGATTTTTCCAAACTTGGCTGGAGTCCCACGTAAACCTAAATGTGGAAATAACAGCAAAGCGAGACTTAGATGACGCGGTGAAAAACTTCACCCAAAAAATCCATCAAGCCGCTTCGTTAGCACTAATTCATCTAAACCATACTGTGCCAATGTGCCATATTCAGATGAGATGCGCTACGTGGATGGCACAAAATAAGAGACGACTTCGAAGAATTTGGCAGAATAGCAGAAATTCGGTTGACAAAACCAGGCTAAACAAAGCAATTAAAGGATTAAAATTCAAGTTGGCCATATCAGGAATCCTTATCCATTATCCCATACCCTCAATTTGGTTCAACGTCAAGGTTCAAGGTTTGCGCTCATACAGTGGAATTTCGAAATTCTTTGGAGAGGCTTGGTATGCCACAGCATCATTTGCGTCTCAAAGTTGGATCTGCCATTATTATGTTTCACAATCTTCATGTGCCGAAACTGTGTAATGGAACCCAACTGATTATGACGCAGTTATCGAATACAAGGGACAGTCATTTCAGTTCAAACGTATTCGGTTTCCAGGGAAAATTGCATTTGCGATGACAATCAACAAGACACAAGGATAATCGCTAGAAGAGTGTGGCATAAATCTGGAAATAATATTTTTTTTACACGGATATATGTGACGTGTTGACGAGTTGGAAACCCATCTTCTCTGTACATTTACGCACCAAAACAAAAACCAAAAAACTTTGTTTATCAAGCTGCGCTACATTAAAAAATTGTAGAAAAATCGCAAATAAATGATTCAACACAATATAATTTCAACTTCAGCTAGTTTAAAATAAAAATGCAACTACCATTTACACTCTACCTAGGTCATACCTGGATTGCAGACATATTTACGTTAGAATTAATGATGACACTTCATACGATTCGAAGTCAAAGCAGGTGTTCCGCAAGGCAGCGTGCTTGGCCCAACACTGTATACGATTTTCACTGCTGACATGCCAAAAATAAAAGACGAAAATATAACTGTTGCCACTTATGCAGACGATACCGCCATTCTTACATCTGCTTACTCTGCAAACGAAGCATCTGAAACTGTTCAACAACTGAACGCAGTAGAATCCTGGCTACGAAATTGGAGCATTATGGTAAATGAAACAAAATCAGCGCATGTTACCTTCACCATGAAAGCAGGAGATTGCCCCAGCTTCAATCTCAATTAAACAATTATTCCAGAATGCACTAGCTCTAAGTACCTCGGGATGCACTTAGACAGAAGACTAACTTGACAGCAACACAGAAAAACCAAACGAGATCAGCTAAAAATCAAGTCGAGACAAATGTACCGGTTACTGGGTCCCAAATCGAAACTTAGTCTCAAAAATAGGGTGCTGCTATATAAAAGCAGTTTCAACCCGATTTGGGTATATAGATAGAATACAAATCGAACGTAGAACTAATTCAAAGATATCAGTCGAAAACACTCAGGTTGTGGTCTTCCTTGTTTACATACGCATACGTTGCATACTTTTAAGCGCATATTTTTGGTGAGCTGCTTAAACTTGTGCTCGCCTTCTTACAATGTCGCTCAAATACTAGTATAATATTACCCTCTCTTAGTGGCATAGAAACTGAATTATGCAAAATAGGTCTTTTTACATCGAGAGAATCGTTTGATGGAAACAATTTGAGAGGGATACGCCAGTTATTGCAAAACGTTGAGTTTCTGTTTGTAGGCGAAATTTCTATGGTAACTTATGGATGCTTTGCATGATCGACTCTCATTAGAGCCAACTGAAGCGACTGGTCGCTTGTTTTGGTGGTATAAATTACTCTTTGGTGATCTAATGCAGTTACCACCTGTCCGAGGACATCAAGTATTTCGACAGCTAGAACATAGGAAACTCACTACACATCTGTGGCGACAATTCCGCATGTTTGAACTCCAAAAATATATGCGTCAACAAGAAGACTCGACATTTATAGATGTGCTTAACGCTTTAAGAGTTGGAAAGTTGACGTCTAAGCATCTTAAAGTTCTTTTTGGAAAAGTGTCAACATATACCACTGAAGAATTCTCGATTGAAAAATCTTTAAGAATTTACCCAACTATTGACCAAGTTTTTAGTCCTAATGATAAAGTTCTCGAGAGTTTTCAAGATAAAGGAACTGTTATTTATTTCATTATAGCACAGAACCAACTCATTGATGCTACTCGAAATTTAGATAATAAGGACCTAAATATTATAAAACCTAATGATATCAATAAAACAGGAGGTCTTTCTAATGTATTGAAAATATTCGTTGGAACAAAAGTGATAAGGTGATTAAGGTCGAACATTGACGAGTTATACGGTGTACATAAGCTTCGTTATAGAAATGATCTATCTTCGCAGGAAAGAAGTATATGCGGAAGTTATCATAAGATGCAAGGTTGTACAGTTGATCATGCAGTAATTTATCTGCACTCTCGACTGTTTGCTGCTGGACAAGCTCATGTAACACTTTGCCGTTGTAGATCTTTGGGTGGTATTCGAATTGAAGAACTTGACTATGGTACGAGTATGTAACAGTGAAGTCTAAGAAAAAATGATTCAATTAGGAAGTAAGAATTCAAAAAGATCTCAACCGAACTTGAATACCGAACCGAATAATATAACAACTAGTCGCAGAAAGGTTCAGAGTAAATATTAAATTTCGATTTACTTTAAAAACACAACATGTAATAGTTAATATTTTAACCAATTTGGAGATTCTCACATCAACCTAAAAAGTGAAAAATAATTCTTAGTATAAACTAACAATAATAATGAACCAAAAATGCGTGTATTATTGTAAGAAAAACGTGAGGTATTTTGTGACATATTTCATATATCGAGCATCCCATGCTATTTTCCCAATAATACACGAATTGTTAGTTCATTATTATTGTTATCTTATACTAAATACAAAAAGATTACGAGTTCGTAGATAGGCGTTCTTGTAACAGCTAATACTTATTAAGATGCCCAGATATACATATGTATGTATCAATGTTGATGATGTTGTTTGATTTTCAGACGATTGTTTGTTAACTGCGAGAGGCTTAAACAACATTTAACATCGTAAAAAAATCGTACACAATTTTCCGTGGCTATCACATATGATTCTTATTTTGGGTATCAGTAAAAACAACGGTAAATACGGGTGCAAGAACTCCCTGGCGTACAATATCGCACCGTGGAGAAAACACATAAGTTGACAACTCCCTTAAGTACACCAACAATAAATTTTTTTATTGGTCCTTGTCTGATGGCTTCACAAAATCAAATGAGTACTATTTCAATTATCATTAGAAATCCACTTCATACAACCATATCAGTAATAGGTGTACCTAAATATATGCACTTTATATTCATTTTGTTATTTTTTTTGGTTTAGAAATTTTGCTTTTGTTCTTAACCAAACTATACTTAGTTCTTTGGCAATTTTAAAATGAGAATGTTGAATTTCGTATCGCACTCCTGTACGTTATATAACCTTTCATATTATAACGTCGTTTAAAAATACCAGTTGTTTTTATGGTAAAAATACAGCCCACTTACTGTAGCACTTTAGGTTCATATCAGTTGTCAATTGGTTTACAAATGCTTTTCATTGCGACGTTCTGACACCGCAAGGGATAACATTTTACGAAATGTATGCTATTTTTATTTAAGAATTTCAGACTTTTGATCACCGCAATTGTGGTTTATAAAAATCTTTCCCACAACACAATTATGTGGCACTTTTTCCTTCTAACCGATCTTATAGTATATAGTACGTATAGCCAATAAGGTGGGGAATGTGGCATGAGATTAATGGTTTGTCGCCTCATCAAGCAGGAATCAAAACATCTGTAGTGATCACTGTTGACAGTAAAGTTAGCTACGTCTTTTGTTAAAAAAGGTCAGGGCTATACTGTTTTCTGCTTTCAAACCATACTAGATTTTGTGTTTTATGTATATGCAAACACTCTTGAAGGAAAACTTTGGGGTCCCGTTTCCTTCAAGAGTGTTTGTATTCTTGTGTTTCTGTTGAAAGTCAGTTGGACAGTTTTCTTCTAACAAATTTTAAACCTTTAAAACATCTCGTAATTATTCTTATTTTTCAGAGTGATAAACGGGCAACACAAGCAAAATACGCATGATGAACGATGCTTTAAAAGCAACACAGACGGAGTACAGTCCCATGCTACAAGGTGAGTAGACGTTCCACAAGGCAGTTTGGCTGAAGCGGAAAAGGTAACAAAAGCAACCACAAAACTAATATTGCTGTCGAATATGCTATTCAAGCAAGCAAATATTGTACATAAGATTCTATCTTATATGTATGTATGTATGTATATGCACACATTTCGGTTAATACGCATGCACGGAGCATTGCTGACGATGTGCGAATGCAATGAAGCGTACCGAGTTGGTGAAAGATAGAAAAGCTTGGGGTGCCTGCCAAAGTATCATCTAACTTCCACATCGACAGTATATATTCTCTGCCTCTTTGCGTCAGAGCATCCATCTACTAAGTGATTATTATATGCGTTATTATGCTGGTAACCTGTGAACAACATGCAACATGTATTGTACCCTGGATACACACTGTCTCAAACGTTAGAGATCCTTACAGTCTCTTAACATGATGCAACAGAGTATAATATCTTTGTTAACTTAAAACAAAATACCTAAAACTAACCGAGATAGAGTTGAATTCCTCGACAACTGACACGCCCACAAAATGTAGTTTAACGAAAGATATAACTAAAAAAAATCGGGTCAATGTTATGCCTACCTTCTATATACCTAATATAAGATTTTCAAACTTCGAGTTGACTTTCTACCGGACGTAACTATACTATATATACATATGTAGTATTTTAAATTTCGTTGTAACAAACTTTATATCAAATATGTTGGTCAAAGTGTGAGTTTTCTTCGAGTATACTCAATAAGGCCCAAAGTTAATGCATAAAGTGAATAATCTCTTCTACCTGACTTTAATCTATGTGTGTTGGTCAAAAGAGTGATTTTGTGATAATGAAATGTTTTTTAAACGAAATGTTGTTAACCCTGAGTATGAATTAAACCGGTCTAGATCTTAGTCTAACATTCATTAACGATTACTTATTTAGCTGAATTTTACCCACAATTAACGCAAGAGTGTTAATATATACTGGGTATCAAAAAATACGCAAGATTTAGATTTACTGCAATTTATGTAGTAAAGTGTTGACAACCCTAAAGAAAACAAGAAAAAATGTTAACTTCGGCTACACCGAAGCACCACTCACAGGTGCATTTCTTTTAGTAACTATATGTTTAAGTAAATCTAAAGACGTAACCAGTGGTTCTCATCCAATGCAATCAGTTTCACTCCGATCGTTCAGTTTGTATGGAAGCTATATGTTATAGTAATCCGATGTGAACAATTTCTTTCGATGTTACATTATTTCTATGAACAATAACTCATACAAAATTTTGTGAAGATATGTAGTAAAATGAGGAAGTTTACCATGCAAGCATTTGATTCCGATCATTCAGTTTGTATGGCAGCTATATGTTATAGTGATCCGATATCGACAATTCCGAAATTCGATGTGAAGCTAAGAGCAGCATCTTGAAGAGAAAATTATGTTTGCAAAATTTCAAAAGGATACCTTAAAAACTGAGGGACTAGTTCGTATATATACAGACAGGCGGACAGAAAGACGAATATGGCTAAATCGACTCAGCTCAACATACTATACTGATCATTTAAATATATACTTTATAGGGTCTCCGACGCTTTCTTGTGGGTGTTACAAACTGAAATTGGATGATGGGCGTGGCACCGCCCACTTGTAAGTGAAATCACATATCTCGAAGCCCCCCCTATCGATTTTAACCAAATTTAGTACGTGGCGTTCACCTGGCACATTTATATTACAGTGTGAAAATGGTCGAAATCAGACTACAGTCACGCCTACTTCCCATATAACACAATTTTAAATTCCATCTGATTTTTTCCTTCCGAGTATACAAGGCAAGAAGCTATTGATATAACGATATAAAATTTTGCACGAATAATGCCTTTACAAGTAGAGTATGCCACTTTAAACCAAAAATTGTCCAAATCCAACAGAAACAGTTCAACCCCTTAGGTACCGAATATTTGACCCCCAGTAAATATTCAGGTAATTGAATTTTTACTGAAAATATTTTTTAAAACATATATTATATAAATCCTTACCTAATAGTTGAATAGTTAAACTCGCCCTAAATGCCATATAACTAACGAGCCTTATGTGTCTGAAGGTACTAACCTGGCTTTAGTCCTTGCAAGTTGCAAGAGTATGAAATATTCGGTTATGCCCGAACTTAGCTCTTTCTTACTTTTTATTTGTTTGATTCTACATTACATAATTAATGTGATTGTCAAACTGACCTTAAGTCGAAAACAGCGTTAAAGAGCTATCCCAGAATTGGTCGCTACATTAGATTTTGATTAGATAGCTATCAGCTTTTAGTGCAGAAATATATTTGCCGTGTTGTTTGTGAACAGTATGATGTCGTATGATTCTCTAGCATTAGTGCGTATAGAAGGAATCGTTAACTACTCCTTTTCTCGTTGATGTTCGTATTAGCAGGTGTAGCTTGTTCCCTTGCTGGGTATTCAAATACCAGAAACATATGTACATATACATATGTATATGCACAAGTCTGCACATATGTCAAACATATAAAGTGAATAATGCAATCACAGTAAGTGCTTTTCAAGTTTTGATATCTCCACAATGCGTGTGGTGTAGAATGTGCGGTTATTCAGAGGAGCTTTCGATTATCGCTGACTGTCAGTGTGTGAATGCTGTTTGCTAAATATTCTCCATTATTCTCTATTTCCGATTATCCTACTTCTTCAAAAACATCAATAAATGTTTTCTCAGTCGCCTGCTATTGGCGTTTTAGTATGCGCTTATGCAGTTTCCTCCATATTTGTATTTTCAAATGGAGCATATAATTTAACATGATCTATTTGAAAATCAACTTGTAATTTGATGAGAGAAGTTGTCTGTCTTATCATTCAAAATAAGATTAATAAGATTATACATGTATAAATAGTCAGGATGACAAGACGAGTTGAATTCCGGTTGACTGTCTATCTATCTATTTATGCAAGTCATAACTGAAGTAAAAATTTAGGTATATACATATATTGAAAACTAAGTAAACGTGTTACTTGGAATCCTGTTATTGCAAATAGGTCTAAACGGATCACTGTTACGCCCACAATATTATAAACGTAGAGTATAGTATAATTTTAGTATGCTCTGGCGGGAGGGGGGGGTGTGTGGTGTGTGTCACCCCCCCATCTATGAACGAGTCGGCATTTTCGCATTGACGCATTATTGCTGATTGAAAGCACATCAGCGTCATTCCAACAAATGAATGACGATTCACAAATTAACGCATTGCTAGCGTTGTACAATACTTATTTGATAATAAAATAATGAATTATGCTATTATGTTGTCAAACTTGTCCGTAATACCTTATCAGAAATGAAGATATCCTTATTTTTTATATATTTATAAACATATACATTAAATCGGCAAATTCTCGAAATGAGTCGGCATTTCAAAGGGACTCACCCCCCCATGATCTGGATCCTCGCGACGCCCCTGTGCTCTGGGCATCGGTCACTAGATCATCTTTGGGGGTTCTACAAGAGTATGCTCCGGTCTTGAAACCTTCTGTAAGTCGCCGCATTTTTCGTAGAATTTTCGATCATTACCCTTGTCGGCCAGCTTGTCAAGCTCTTCATACTCACGCATTTCGGCCTCTCTCTTTTTTCGTCTGTAAATGCGTCTCGCTTCCCTCTTCAACTCTCGGTATCTATCCCATCCCGCAAGTGCTGTGGTCAATCGTAACGTTGCGAGGTTGGTAACTTGTTTTCTCTCCTCTGCAATACGGCACTCCTGACCGTACCAGCTGTTCTTTTGGATTTTCCGAAAACCAATGGTTTCAGTTGCAGCTGTACGTAAGGAGTCTGAAATGCCGTCCCACAGTTCCCTTATACCGAGTTGTTTACGAGTGCTCACAGAGTGCAGAAGTGCAAATCGAGTCGAAAATCGTTCGGCTATCTGAATCTCGACATCGAACCTTCCTTGTGTTTGTTGACCTGCGTTTTTTGCTGCACAGAGGTGGGTGCGAATCTTGGCTGCAACAAGATAGTGGTCCAATGTCAGTCTTCACTCTAACGAGGACATCAACCAGCTGGGCAGCAGAAGCTTCCCAATTAAGGAACCGTAAATTCCAGATGTATGCCCTCAGATCGTAATTCTTTTTTCGTTTGTCATGGCCAGCGCATAACCTTGTGGAGGGGATGTTTCGCCATCGGACTTTAGCTCGCCTTCAAACGGATGTTCTTAGCCTACCCAGAGGTTACTTGGTCAAAGACCGGAAATCGTGAGCTGTTTGAACCATAAGTAAAAGAATCGTTTCTGGTCACTCCCAAGTGAAAGGCGATCAGAGATCCTCCTAAGCCATAACTAAGCACTAAAATAATATATAAAATTGTAACTTGGCACAAGAGATCGCCATAGCAAAGAGCACCTGTGAGCTATAAGCCCCCTGGACTGTTTAAGGGTAGTATCTCCTCCATCACTCAAGGTGCAATATCAAAATTCGTACTGAACAAATCACTTAAACACTCCAACCCACACTGCAAAAATGGATGAATTCGGGTTATAACCGCACCCACTCTCCATATAACAGTTCAATTAAAACCCGCTAAAAGCGCGATATCATGACCTACTTTACCGATATTGACCAAAATTGGAAAATAATGTTGCCGATTAAAGGGCCACCGTATGAACAAAAATTATCTAAATCGGACCAAAAATATTCAAGTCCCCAGATACAGAATATGTCGATCAAAGCTCCAATGGCAAGCTTTTTATTGAAAATATCGATCAATTTGTTAGATACATTTTAGAAATTAAGGGGAATCCTTTTCTGATAATGGAGTGCCTGTATGTCAAAAACGGGTTGAATTGAATCAATAATTTCTTTAGAACCCATATATCTAATATTCGATTTTCGAACTTCAGGGTGACTATACACCAGCTAATATGCCCAAGGTCCCAAATAACTTACAAATCTTATGCAGCCGAAAGTACATCCCAGGCTTTGAGCCTGGCAAATTCCAAGAATAGGAGATATGTATGTAATGTTTTTAGAGGGCAGGACCACGCCCACTTTTTAAAATTTTTTTGTGGGCGTGACGGTAGTCCGATTACGTCCCTTTTCTTCATTTATGTATAAATAACCCTATATCTAACTCGTTAGGTGAACGAAACTATTATACTCTGTAGCAACATGTTTCAAGAGTATAAAAAGTTGCGAAAGAACTCAACACTTATTATTCGAAGAAATTGTGAGTAAATTATAATAAAATTTGCCATCTTCGTGACTTATAATAATCATTTCATTTATTTAGACTTAATTTTATTGATATAATTTAGTTGGCGTCAGCTAAAATTGTATTAAAAACATCTTCAAATGAGAAATATAGTACTATATCATTTTAACTCGACCGAAGAGGCTAACTTTAAAATATATTGAGTTAATGTCAAAAACGTCAACCATAGGATCGGGATTAACTATATTAGGGATATGAGGTTTAAAACAAGGTATAGACGAAATCCATTCTAATTAAGCGCTATACCGTATAATTTTTAAGCAAACTTGTCCATTTAGTTTCATTAAAATAGAGGGTAGAAAGACGGAAATCATTTTATAGGGTATATTGGCGGCAAAGATAAGGAAGGCTGATTGCTCAGGTAAACTTGAGAAGATATTTTAAAGCAATTTTATAAACATATAACTCACACACTGAACGACATATTCGACATGAAAACTAAGTATAACATACTTACATAGATATGTATATAGTATAGGGAGTATTGACCCGATTCAACTTAGTGAAAGAAAGTATGTCACTCAATAGCAACATATTTTAAGATTGGAGATTGAGAAGATCTCGCGGAGATAACTGTGCAGAAACTGTTCGATGCAAGCCACATTGGTATACAATTATATAAGACTCTGCAAATCTGTATAAAAATTTGTTTAAAAAGTTACGTTTGCATTGTTAAGAAAGTTGCTTTCACAGAACGTTAAATAGTCGTTCATAATTCCCTGTACAAACCATAAGAAAGAAACAATGCATAATATACTACTCGAAGTGTAACCAATTAAAAAGCCATAAATCCGGTTTGGAAAATTATTTTTATTTATTTTAAAATACAAAATGTGTGGAAATGGTCATAAATTCAGGATCACTTCACTTTTGTTCGATATGACCACCTTTTGCCTTAATTATGGCCTTGAGACGGACAAAAAACGAATCGCAAGCTGGCCGAATGTGACTTGCCGGTATTTAGGCCCATTCACGGACAATGGTTTTCTTCAGCATCTCGAGACTGCTGTATTTTTTACTCCAGACCTTGCTCTCCAGAATAATCCTTTGGATGCGCTCTTGTGAATTCGAGAGCCATTGTGTGGTCGTAATGAAGTTCGGAACGTTGTTTTTCAGCCATTCTTGGTTTACTCAGATTGAAATCTTACCAAAAAAAATATGTAAACAGAGGGATTTGTTGCATTGTTCAAGACCAATTATAAAAAATGTAAAACAATGAAAATTAAATGAAGTTTTGAAATATAAATGCATTTGATGAAACATTTTGTAATGTGAAGCATCATAGTATTATTTTCAATGGAAAATTATTAAAAACATTTATTGATTAAGAGCTAAAAACCTTAAATCCTTTTATTGGGTATTGAAATGTCAAAAGTCAGTTGTTTTAACATACCATAAAAAGATTAAAATAGTTTCTTTATATATTAATTAACCACTATATAGTAATTTTTATTCGTACTAAATGTTGGGTGTTTTAATATAAATGCCCAAAAATTATTATTTTGTCCAATCTGGCCATAATGGAAAATGTTATAAAAGCCGCTAATTTAGAAGCGCTCTCATACTGGATTAGTTGGACATCCCTTTATTCCTGCTGTATACTATAATACAAAGTAAGATTAAAGCTATTACAAAACATTCACGTGTTAGGTTTTCATTTCCACTACATTTTCGAACTCAACAGGTACTTGTACATATATGTATATTCAATACATGGTTTTTTTTCGGAAAGTAATAGTACTCATTTTCTTCCGCTGCGACTGTACTTTAGAGCGTGCGACTACCCACTGGATTAGGTAAAGGGCGTTCCTAGCTAACGAACGAACATTTTCGCGCGACGTGTTTCTGTGAGTGGTGCAAGCCAAAAATGCAACGTTCGTTAGAGCAGAGGTACGCGATGTTGCTTTAGCCAGAAGTGGTGTGTTTCGATGGCACCAGGCCTTTTTGGAGGACCGGGGAGGTGGTCGCTGATGAAGATCATGCTGGGAGACCTGCGACTTCGACACCGACAATGTGACTCGTATGCGCAAAGTTTTAAACTCAGACCGTCTACTAAGTATTCGTTTAATTGCTGTTAAGTTTATCTAAATCTGTGGTGCATGACATTGTGACGGAGCATGAACATGCTCAAGGTGTGCGCGAAGATGGTCCCAAGAGTGCTCACTGACGACCAGAAATTGCGCCATGCCTGAATAGGCCGATGAAAGGCAAGCCTATTTTAAAAGTTTTTAAATCATTGTAACGATTGGTTCAATAATTCTTTTTTTTTTAAATTGACTCAGTCCTATTACTTTCCGGACAAATCCTGTATATATAAAGCGTTGATTTCTCTTTTGCTCACGCTCCCTGAAGATTCAGAATATACGAAAAAGACTACGGTCTATATTTTGAATTTAAACCGTACGTAAATCGAGTTTCTTTCCGATGGATATACTATGATATTTTGATATCAAATTTTGTGCTCTACAAAAAAAATACATTTAATTTGTTCCATAATACATCATGATATATAATCAAGAGTGTAAGTAGAGCAAAATATCAGAAATCCCTTTTATGCACTGGTGAAAAAAACACCATTTAGACACAATTTACATTCAAAATAAAGGTTGATTTACATTATATAACAGGTTTTGAGGCAAAAATTAATATTAAGGTGGTGTTTTGGTGAGAAATCACTGAACCCGTATTATGTCTGTTGCTAAAACGATCCATTTTCAAAATATGATATATTTTAAAGTCTACTTCACAGTGTGAAACACCTTTCTGCCTGTGTGCACCTCTATATATGTACATATATGTAATATGCATTATGTGGATATATGTAATGAGAACAGTAATGAGGATAAACAAGCGTAAAATCACGCTACGTGTTGCGAAATAGAATTTATCTTCATAAACGATAGCGTGTGAATTTGCTAAACAGAAAGATTTTATTCTGTAATGCGATTGCAAAAAAGTGCTCGCAATGTAACTATATATTTAACCTGCAATTAGCAAGCAATTGTAATATAATGGGTTGTCAAAAAAGTCTTGCGGTATTTTTATTGAATTTTTATACTCTCGCAACAATGTTGTTAAGGAGAGTATTATAGTTTTGTTCACATAACGGTTGTTTGTAAGTCCTAAAACTAAAAGAGTCAGATATAGGGTTATATATACCAAAGTGATCAGGGTGACGAGTAGAGTCGAAATCCGGATGTCTGTCTGTCCGTCCGTCCGTCCGTGCAAGCTGTAACTTGAGTAAAAATTGAGATATCATGATGAAACTTGGTACACGTATTCCTTGGCTCCATAAGAAGGTTAAGTTCGAAGATGGGCAAAATCGGCCAACTGCCACGCCCACAAAATGGCGGAAACCGAAAACCTATAAAGTGTCATAACTAAGCCATAAATAAAGATATTAAAGTGAAATTTAGCACAAAGGATCGCATTAGGGAGGGGCATATTTGGACGCAATTTTTTTGGAAAAGTGGGCGTGGCCCCGCCCTTACCAAGTTTTTTGTACATATCTCGGAAACTACTATAGCTATGTCAACCAAACTCTACAGAGTCGTTTTCTTCAGGCATTTCCATATACAGTTCAAAAATGGAAGAAATCGGATAATAACCACGCCCACCTCCCATACAAAGGTTATGTTGAAAATCACTAAAAGTGCGTTAACCGACTAACAAAAAACGTCAGAAACACTAAATTTTACGGAAGAAATTGCAGAAGGAAGCTGCACCCAGGCTTTTTTTAAAAATTGAAAATGGGCGTGGCCTCGCCCACTTATGGACCAAAAACCATATCTCAGGAACTGCTAGACCGATTTCAATGAAATTCGGTATATAATATTTTTTTTTTTAACACCCTGATGATATGTACGAAATATGGGTGAAATCGGTTAACAACCACGCCCTCTTCGAATATAACGCTATTTTGAATTCCATCTCATGCCTTTTCTGTATAATATATACATTAGGAACCAATATGATAGCGGTATAAAACTTTGCACAAATACGGTATTTGAAAAATATGTAAATGACTGATAATGAAATCTCGATTATCATTATATCATGCGAGAATATAAAATTTTCGGTGACCCCCGAACTTAGCCCTTCCTTACTTGTTATTTATCTCTTTAATTTTAGTTTCTTTGTTTTGTTGTGTATCTAAGATTGGTTGTCCGGCGTAAAGAAATATGTGAGCTGGAGTTTGTCTGGTTGTGTCGTGTTTAGTTTTGTGATATAGAGTATTATTTCCATCTTATTAAATTTAGCTTCATTGTCATCTGAGCTTTTAATAATACGGATTTTTTCGGTTATTGTTTTATGGAGTCTTTCTATGTCTGCTACGCCTGGCTTTGTTGTATAAAGTTGTATTTCTATGTCTTCGTTTTCGAGCCATCGTATGAGAGCTAAACTAGCGAATGTGCCGTCTCCATCTGCTTTTAGAATTCTAGGTTTTCCTAATTGATTAAATATGCGCATAAGTGTATTTTTACATTCTAGTCAATCTTTTGTTTTTATCTGTTCGAGGGTAGCAAATTTAGAGTAGATGTCTATGTAGCTTAAGTAGTGATTGCCTTTGGAATAATAAAGGTCTTCTACGAAATTATCGCGGCAGTGTTCGGGTTCGCGTGAGTTAATTCATATATGTATTTATGAATGGTTAAAAAATACATATGTATATATTTTCTTTTGCAGAATATGATCTTTATTCTTAGAAATTCACATACTTAATGAACATGTTTTCGTATTATGCTATGGGTTATATATTATTCGTTAAGCTGATAACATATTCATGTTTTGTGGCTTAGGTCTAAAGTCTAATTTTATTATTTCTTGTAAACAAGTGCTTATCATGCGGCCTATGCATGTCTCGCATTCGGGTATGGTGTGGTATGAGTTCAAAGTCTTGTGTTTGATACTCTTGTTTATTTGATTAGGGCAGAACTGGCTTTATCAGCGTTTCTCATATGCTTGTGTATACTGGTATTAACTCGAGCGATTTTCATGGGCAAGCTTGTGTTACGATGTTCTGTTTTTGTTAAGTTACATATTTGGCATTCGTTAATTTCGGCGAAAAGTTTTGTAGTTTTTTTGATTCCTGGGTGTAGAAGTTTTTCGTGAGTAGTTAGTACTAATTCTTTAAATCCTGCATATGTTGATATATTTTTTAATAAAACGAGGCCTCGGACAATTTTAGTATATTTCGGATTTATAGTTTCTCTATATGCACCTTGAATTATTTCGAAATCTGCATCACTATTTATGTAAAGGGCGCTGGTTTTGGAACAAAAATGGTCCATTAGATATTGTTTGGCTAATCATCTATTCATGTCTTTATAAGAAACTAGCTGATCCCGCAGACGTTGTCCTGTGTGAAATTATGTGTTTTGAAATGAAAAGAAAGTTGAATTTATATTGTGTTAAAAATCATTTATTTGCGATTTTCCTACATTTATTTTCAATGCTTTATAAACAACATTTTTTGGTTTCAGTTCCGGTGTGTAAATGTACAGAGAAGATAGTTTTCCAATATTTGAGCTCGCCAATTATAACTGGCCGTGTGAAAAACATGGCATTTCCAGACTATCCTTGTGAACTGAAATGGAAAATCGTTGGAACTCAAAGGAATGCGTAGAATCAAGCATTCGTCCCCCTTTTATTCGATAGCTGTGCCACATTCAGTCGGGTTACATTACACAGTTTCGGCGCATGGAGACTGCGAAACATAATAATGACAGATCCAACTTTGAGACGCAAATGATGCGGCAGCATACCAAGTCTATCCAAAGAATTTAGAAATTCCACTTGATAATTCACGGCTTCGTCTTCATTGTCAAGACGAGCGATCGATTTGTATGAGCGCAAACCTCCCAGACTTTCACTTTGAATCTTCCAGTTTAAGTCATTAACATCGTTATTTTGAAAGCTAAAATTGCTCTCAAGCAATCGTAGTTACGGTAATTTAGCCAATATTCGTGATGAGTTTAGCTTCCGTTGAAGTGAATTGACAAAAGGCAGATGGAATTGATATCAAATCACTCGAAGTATCAATCGAATTTTTCTCATTTCCAATTCTTAGCGAATGCGATGTAAAATGTCTTCGGCTATGTCATTTTTGTCCATGTCCCATAATTAACGCAGATTTGAAGGCTGATATGTCGAAATGATCTTTGCGAAAATTGTGCAAGCTTCATTGTCATGCGAAGTAGCTATCACATCGTCCATCGTTTGATTCCAGTGATTAACATGTTCCAGCAATTGCAACTCCTGGCATGCTTCTCAAAAAGTTGCACACACCGTATTATTCACAATACGTAATGATTCGAATGAAGTTGAGCCGCGTACATTAATCAATAGCAACCGAAGATAGAAGTAATCGTCGTTTTTCAGGTGGTTGCATTAGTTGAGAACACACCTGGAGGTCCATCTTCTGCTTGGCTTTGCTTTCTGTGTAACCATTTCTTCGACGATGCATTCCATGTATAATATCAAAGCATTTCGGAATAGAGCAATGTTCTTGCAGACGGATTACTGACGCAAGTTGAGAAAAAACTCGTCTAGGTCGATTTTGTTGTTGGCGGTGTTTCCGTTGGCTGTATTCTCTGGGTTGAAATACACTCTTTGGTCTTCTCCAAATGAATTTGATCTGGTTTAACCACCATCCATCATCCAAAGAAGAATGTGTGAGTGCGGCAAACCTCTTTTTTGCAACTCAACAGAGTACTTAAATTAATGTGGGCATCGAAGAAATCCGAGATGCCCAGTAACATAAGATGCGTCCAGATAAATCTGCAGCACTCGAAGAGTGCTACAGCGAATCTGACAACCCTCGTGAACGAGGGGCGCATCGACACCAGCGTAGTACAGGAGCCCTGGGTCAATGAAGATACCATGAAAGTTCTAAACAGCAGCAACTATAACCTGTTTTACACACGGAACAGAGGTAAACCTAGGGCATGCATTCTTATCAATAAAAGTATAAATGCATTTCTTTGTCCTAATTACGGCACCGCAGATATCACAGTGGTAAAGGTGGAACAGAAGGAAAAGCCCTTCTTCTTGGTCTCGGCCTACTTGGCCCATGACGAAGACTTACCACCGGCCCCGCTCAACAGACTAATAGAGGAGAACAGGAAGGATGATGTCCTAATAGGGTGTGATGCAAACGCAAGGCACACCGTATGGGGAAGCTCCAGTATAAACACCAGAGGTGAGTCACTCTTGCAGTATATTTTGAATAGTAATCTAAGTATTTGCAACAAGGGCGATAAGCCAACTTTTATTTTCCCAAGCTCGGATAGGTTTCCGGGGTGGGAGGAAGTGCTTGACCTCACGCTATCAACAGACACAGACAGTCTAGTTGTGGATAACTGGAAAGTATCCGATGAGCCTTCCATGTCGGATCACTCCTGGATACTCTTCAGCATCCGCGAGAAGTACAGTTCGCCCCTCACATACCGGAACCCTAGAAGAATGGCATGGGGAAAATTTCCGTATGGCAACAAAATGCCTTGAAAAGGGAGGCAATAAGAGTATCAGAAATCCTCAGGAATTAGATTCAGAAGTAGAGAAGTTGGAAAAAATATTAACCACAACTTTTAATAAATCTATTCTCTTCCTTGGTGGAACAGTGAACTCAAGAATTTGAGAACACAACTAAGGAAAGCTTTCAATGAGAGTTTTTAGAACCAAAATCTGGCAGCCATATAAAGACATTATGGAAGAATACAAAAAAGCAGTCAGGAAAGCTAAAAACGACTCATGGCGATCTTTCTGCACATTGATAGAAAGTTGCAGAGAAGCCGCTAGGCTGAGTAAAATGCTATCCAAAGATCATATTAATACTGCCTACATTAGGGAGGAGGGAAGTGATTGGACCTCCTCGGCAAAAGAGTCTCTGGAGGTACTAATCACAACGCACTTCCCCGGGAGTCAGCAAACACCTTCAACGAGGGTTCAACCAGAACCACCGTTGAACGCAGCTGACTATCGAAGCCAAATAGTAGACAAAAGAAAAATCAAATATGCCATAAATAGTTTTGCACCATTTAAAGCCGCAGGTCCTGACGGGATTATGCCCATAATGCTGCAAAAACTGGTAGAATCAATGGTTCAAAGGCTTGAAAATATATACAAAGCTAGCATTCAACTATCTTACATCCCAAGAAGTTGGAAAAGCAGTAAAGTTGTGTTCATTCCAAAACCAGGCAAAAGAACATACGGGAATGCCAATGCTAATAGATCTACACGTAAGAACAATAATGGCGGAAAAGTTATCGAAGTCCCAACATGCGTACATGAAGGGCCGAGCAACCGAAACCGCCCTTCACGAGGTGATAAGTGTAATTGAAAAACAAGTAAGGAAGGGATAAGTTCGGGTGTCACCGAACATTTTGTACTCTCGCATGATAAAGTGATAATAATTTACATATTTTTTTATTTTGCTGTAAAATTAATTAGATTAGATCAATTTGTGTACTTTGAGTATTGAATTGTATTTTCATTTCCTAATGTATATATTATACAGAGAAGGCATCAGATGGAACTCAAAATAGCGTTATATTGGAAGAAGGCGTGGTTGTAAACCGATTTCACCCATATTTCGTACATGTCATCAGGGTGTTAAGAAAATATTATATACCGAATTGCATTGAAATCGGTGAAGTAGTTCCTGAGATATGGTTTTTGGTCCATAAGTGGGCGACGCCAAGCCCATTTTCAATTTTTAAAAAAAGCCTGGGTGCAGCTTCCTTTTGCCATTTTTCCGTAAAATTTAGTGTTTCTGACGTTTTTTGTTCGTCGATTAACGCACTTTTAGTGATTTTCAACATAACCTTTGTATGGGAGGTGGGCGTGGTTATTATCCGATTTATTTCATTTTTCAACTGTATTTGGAAATGCCTGAAGGAAACGACTCTATAGAGTTTGGTTGACATAGCTATAGTAGTTTCCGAGATATATACAAAAAACTTAGTAGATGGCGGGGCCACGCCCACTTTTCCAAAAAAATACGTCCAAATATGCCCCTCCCTAATGCGATCCTTGTGGGAGTGGCAGTTGGCCGATTTTGCCCATCTTGGAACTTAACCTTCTTATGGAGCCAAGAAATACGTGTACCGAGTTTCATCATGATATCTCAATTGTTACTCAAGTTACAGCTTGCACGGACGGACGGACAGACGGACGGACGGACAGACAGACATCCGGATTTCAACTCTACTTGTCACTCTGATCACTTTGGTATATATAACCCTATATCTGACTCTTTTAGTTTTAGGACTTACAAACAACCGTTATGTGAACAAAACTATAATACTCTCCTTAGCAACTTTGTTGCTTGAGTATTAAAATCACTACACCACAAACAATACACCATGGCTGCATTTCTAGACATAGAGGGCGCCTTCAACAACATAGAAGTAAGTGCGATAATTAATTCTCTGGCACATGGTATCATAGACGACACTGTGTACAGATGGGTACTATCGATGCTTGAGAATAAGAAGATTATAACTTCAAACGGCGCTGCAACACAAACAAGCTATGTGGGTAGGGGGGCGCCTCAAGGGGGGTCCTCTCTCCGCTTCTATGGGTTGCAGCGCTGAACAAAGCACTACCCCAACTAAACGGGGGAGGAGTGAAAGCAGTAGCGTATGTAGACGATATAATGTTGTTGGTATCAGGCATGTTTCCTTCAACAGTCAGCGAGATTATGGAAAGAGCACTTCGTAGGTTAAACCTATGGGCTAAAAACAATGGTCTAGGAGTTAACCCGAACAAAACAGAACTGATGCTATTCACAAGCAGAACCAAAATACCTCAGTTTCAACTTCCGGTACTAAACGGTACAACACTCACTCTATCCCCCACAGCTAAATACTTGGGGGTGGAGATTGACACCAAACTGTCCTGAAAAATAAATACAGAAAAAAGAATAAACAAAGCATACATGGCCTACTATACTTGTAAGAAAATCGTCAACAAGAATTGGGGCCTTAAGCCAAGTATATTCATGTGGATGTATACGGCTGTCATAAGATCTATATGGAGCTCTGGTATGGTGGCCAGCGCTAAACAAACAATACAACATTAGAAAATTAAATGGAATACAACAAAAACTTAAATTACATACTTTCAATAATTTACCTTTTCAATAGCCGAAATAAAGAAAGCAAACGACCGAAAATTACAAATAATTTACAAATAAATCAATTGGAAAACAAACAAAAAAAAAATTAAAAGAAGAATTTGTTTGGAAAAAAAGTCACTTTTTGAAATATTCCAATTTTCCGACTTTTCCTCATGAAAAGTATAAGGGGTTTTTATTTGTAAACCTTCCACGATACACAACGAATGATCTCTAAACATTTCAGCAAGATTGGTGAATTCGAGAGCCATTGTGTGGTCGTAATGAAGTTCGCAACGTTGTTTTTCAGCCATTCTTGGTTCACTCGCGCTTTGTGAGATGGTGCTGAGTCTTGTTGAAACGTCCATGGTTTGCGACCAAAATATTTGGTTGCCCACTGCTTTGAGGCAGCCTCCAGAACACTTTCCCGATAATATGTCGCATTTACTTTGACGCCAGGCTCGATGAAAACAATTGGAGAGCGCCCATCTGCGGTGACAGCGACCCAAACCATTATCTGTGGCGGGTGCTGCCTCCTGGTGGCCAACCGATGACTTAAATTATCGTATGAACGTTCGGTCAAGTAAACCCTATCGTTGTGAGAGTTTATGAATTGCACAATTGGAAAAATTTTTTCCTCAGAAAACACAATGTTCGGAATTTGACCGCTTTCGGCCAAGCGAAACAACTGCTTCGCTCTCTCAAGTCTTACTTGTTGCTGCTTCGGTGTGAGATCATGGGCCTTTTGGAACTTGTAAGCCTTGACGTTGAGCTCATTTTTCAACATACGTCGGATGCTGCGGTCAGATATTTTCAGTTCTTTAGCTATTTGATTGGCACTTCATCGTGGGTTTCGCTCAAGTCGCTTCTTCACTTTCCGAACCAGTCTTTTGATGACCACCTCCCTGGCGTTTTGCGATGCTACCAGTATCATTGTAACGAGTGATGGTGCGATAAACAAAAACTTTATTCAGATTAAGGTGTTTGAGGTTACGAACAATTGCTGGCTGTGATTTTCCAGCTAAATATAAAGCAATCACACTATTACGTTTAAATTCCATCGCTGATCACTTCTTTTTGCGTTCACTTTTGGCAAAACGCTTTTGTACACTTGTGAACAATACTCCGAACTGTCATCCAGCAAATTTATAAACAGCTGATTCCAGTGCGACAACTGCGCGAACGGCACTTCGAGTGCCGGACCCTGTATGTTCATGGGACCTTTAGAAAATATGACTTGTCGCTTATAACATTTTATGGGTTTCTCGGACAAACTTATTAGATTACTACTATCTTCTTCTGCGCTATATTTCGTGGATTCTCCAAAAAATGCTTGTCCTATTTTTACTGTAGATAGGGCATCGGCGACATAGTTTTCTTTTCCTTTAATATATTTTATATCAAAGTCATATTCTGAAAGCCTTATTTTTCATATTAGTACATACATATGCACTGGAAAAATGTTGCTCTAAAAGTGCATTTTTAAACATTTATTCATTTCTCGAATTTCACGATCTCCACTTGCTTCTCTCGCCCCTCATTAGTGGTTCTGGCTCCGGTTGGGCACTTTCAATTTGATGGTCAATAATAGTATCGTCGTTTGTAATAACACATACATATGTATATTGTGCATAATGCATGCACTTGCAACTAAATTTGAAATTGGACATACATTTCTGTGCTCCGTAAATTTAAGAAGCCTTCAAAAAAGTCCTTTCAGTGCTCTAAATGCATTTTCAACAACTATTATTGCTGAAGAACGTGTTTTGGACACCGAGGTAATTTCTGCAAAGGTATGCCGAGTCCCCAAGAATAAAAGTAGAATTTGGAAATAAACTTTCTATATTACTTTCCGCTTTTCTTTAAAATGCTGAACTTTATAGCACTCTACAGTCATGATATGATCCGGGTTCACCGAAATAAATAAATACATTTTTTATCAGCAGCGACAATGGCATGTAGAACAATACTATAATTACGTTTACGATCAAAATATATACATATGTTTTGTCTTTACTCATAAATACTCATAAAGAAAAGTCTCATAACAAAAACAAATCATACCTATTAAGTAATCTAAAGTGGTGCGACTCAATCGAAAGGGAGATTTGAAATCCTCATCTTCAAAATTATCAATGGTGCCCACAAAATTTCAGCATTTTGAATGCTCTATCTGTTCTTGTTCTGAATCCTCCGATAACGAACTTGATTCAGCAGCTAAACCAGCCACGATGTTCAATATTTCCTTATCCTCTTAATCATTTGAATTTGTGTACACTGTACCAAGCAACTGGAAAACACACAAAGTTTAATTTTGTCTTAATTTTAATTCAGAATCCCTGCTTACCGCATCTTTTATAAAATTTTCCATTTCGTGCACTTCTATATTTTTCATTTGTTCACATTTTTATCTGTTAAAATGAGGTTGCTCGCTATTGCCAACTATTTTTTTGGGAAAAATCATAACTATTGTGAATGAATAAAACCGATGAACTGGCAATGCCTCTAGTTCAATATACAAGCTATGATAGCTTATGACAAGCCAACATAATTATATTGGCTAAGTCTTCCATTCAAAGTAAGATAATAGCTTAATTTGCTGGTCAAATAAAACACGCTTATTGTTAAAGGGCCATTACTAGTGTGAATTAAATGTTTAGTTTGTTGGATAGGTGTTTTGAAAGTATTTTTGGTCAACATATTTATTGTGGAATCGGTGTCAATAATGGGGGGTCAACTTGAGGATAATATGGATAATAAGGATAATTGGGGTGGGCTTGATTATATGGGTTTTCAGATGGACATGGTGTTTCTTCCTGGTATCTCAGTTCTTCTATACTCATTCTTGACTGTCCGCTATCTGATGGTCTCTGTCTCTTAACGGTGATATTAGTTGTCATATTTTCCTTTGGTTGGAAATTAGTCGGTACACCTACGTAATTGAGTCCAAAGCGATTCTGGTCAAATATACTATGCCTGTTATATGGTGGTAGTTGCATCGTTGGTGCACTAGATTGTGAGTAAGTATAAAAAGGTGGATGTTGGGGAAAAGGCATCGGAAGATTGGAATAGGGTGGCTGCGGCATCATTAGTGTGTTGTTTTTGGCCAAAAAGTCGCGCACAAGTAACGATGTGTGAGCAGGGGCGTTATCGTGGTGCAAAAGCCAATTTTTGTTCTTCCACAAATCCGGGCGTTTCCTTATTGACCGTTCTTCCCTGTGGCAAGAACTCATGATGCACCACGCCCCTGCAATTTCCTACTTTTTTAAAGTGAAGCACACAGATACGTAAAATTTGATGGGGAATGTTCTGTTGCATATTTATGGATAACGATGTGATACCATACGGTCTTGGTAGCCAATCGACCCAAAAAGTGAAATTATCTGCTCACCGAAGGGTTCTCTCAATAAATCTATTGATTGGTGCGATGTGTGGAAAGTGGCGCCGTCTTGTTAAAACCAAATATCGCCGAGATCACGAGCTTCAATTTCAGGCATCAAATATTCAGTTATCAAGGCGCGATAACGGCCGTCATTGACGGTTACGTTCTCATTGGTAACATTTTTAAAGAAATATGGACCGACGATTTCACCGTCCTACAAGCCATTCCAAACCGTTGCCTTTTCTAGAAAAATGCAGCTATTGAATCTTCTCAGGCTGATCTTCGTGTGGAATGCAACAATTTTGTTTTTATACATTCCCATTTAGCCAGATCGGATATTCTTGAAACTTTTCAAGAGCCCATAGAGTGAAGCGATGTCTCTTGGGAAGGTCAAATTTTATTTCGCTTAAAATGTGCCAAGTCCTTCCTTACGACAGTCCGAGTTGCTGCGAACGAGATGGTGCAAAAGAGCTTTATAGAAGCTGGTTTGAAAATTGGACGATGGGCGTGGCACCTCCCACTTTTTGGTGAAGTCCCGTATCTCGGGACCTGACCAACCGATTTCGACAAAATTTGGTACGTGGGATTAAGCCTATGTCACGTTGTGAAAATGATCGAAATCGGACAACAACTACGCCTACTTCTCATATAGCACAATTTTAAATTTCACCTGATTCGTTCAGTTTTCAGTGCACAAATCAAGAAGCAATTAATATAACAAAATAAAGCTTTGCACGAATAATGTTTTTAGTATGTGCCACTTTATGACCAGAAATTGTTTAAATTCAATAACAACTGTTTAAGCCCTTTGGTACCGAGTATATTTGACTTTTGATCGAAAATGCCGATCAATGTGTCATATACATCCAACTCGTTTTTTACACGGTAGATACGTTCCTCAGAAATCCGTGTAAAAAAAAAAACGTGTAAAAAAGAGGCGTTTCCTATAGTAAAATGGGGGATACGTTCCATGTCATCTGAAAACCGTGTAATACATATGAAATAAATAACTATCGGGTGATTTTTAAGACCCTGGCGAAAAACTTTTTTTAAAAAAAAAAACGCATAAAATTTGCAAAATCTCATCGGTTCTTTATTTGAAACGTTAGCCGCGGTCAACATTTACTTTTTGAAGATAATTTCATTTAAATGTTGACCGCGGCTGCGTCTTAGGTGGTCCATTCGGAAAGTCCAATTTTGGGCAACTTTTTCGAGCATTTCGGCCGGAATAGCCCGAATTTCTTCGGAAATGTTGTCTTCCAAAGCTGGAATAGTTGCTGGCTTATTTCTGTAGACTTTAGACTTGACGTAGCCCCACAAAAAATAGTCTAAAGGCGTTAAATCGCATGATCTTGGTGGCCAAAGTACGGGTCCATTTCTTGAGATGAATTGTTCTCCGAAGTTTTCCCTCAAAATGGCCATAGAATCGCGAGCTGTGTGGCATGTAGCGCCATCTTGTTGAAACCACATGTCAACCAAGTTCAGTTCTTCCATTTTTGGCAACAAAAAGTTTGTTAGCATCGAACGATAGCGATCGCCATTCAGCGTAACGTTGCGTCCAACAGCATCTTTGAAAAAATACGGTCCAATGATTCCACCAGCGTACAAACCACACCAAACAGTGCTTTTTCGGGATGCATGGGCAGTTCTTGAACGGCTTCTGGTTGCTCTTCACCCCAAATGCGGCAATTTTGCTTATTTACGTAGCCATTCAACCAGAAATGAGCCTCATCGCTGAACAAAATTTGTCGATAAAAAAGCGGATTTTCTGCCAACTTTTCTAGGGCCCATTCACTGAAAATTCGACGTGCCCAAAATTGGACTTTCCGAATGGACCACCCAAGACGCAGCCGCGGTCAACATTTAAATGAAATTATCTTCAAAAAGTAAATGTCATGAACCAATCTAACGTTTCAAATAAAGAACCGATGAGATTTTGCAAATTTTATGCGTTTTTTTTTTAAAAAAGTTATCAAGCTCTTAAAAAATCACCCGATATATTTACTTCGAAAAACCGTGTAAAAAATGTTGAAAACTATAAAATTTCAGATTTGCATACAAATTGTATATTCAGATGGCATTGTATTGAGCATCAAAACTTAAAATACATAATTCATACAGGTGAAAAATTGGTAGACTAAGCCAAAAACAGAAGAAATCTGTTAATCCAGAATTAAGAACAGAAAAATTAGAATAGAAATAAGGAAAAAATATTTACATAGCTACATAATTATTCGTCGCCACCTTATAACAAGCGCAACAGTTTGCGAAGAACTGGACTAAAGTCGGTATCATCGCTGGAACGCTCATGCGAACAAAATGTGTACGTAAGATTTATCGCATAAGGTTACTACTATATATGTTCATTTCAGCAATGGTGCTAAGTGTGGTAAAAACAAACATAATTACAAGACAGTAATTTTGAAACAGTACTAGATTAAAAACTTTTTACAAAAAGAAAAAAAATTTCAACCGTGTAACTTTAAAACCGTGTAAAAAAAGTATGTATGTATGTAACTGAAATTAAGTTATAATCCTTCTCTTATGATAGTATGTCTGTATGTCAAATATGGGTTGGATCGGAACAATACATCCTTTAGTCCCCATATACCTAATATAAGAATCCGGCTGACTTTGTGCCCCATATATCGTCCAATATGTGAGTTCTAGGTTCTTACAGTCTTTGTGCCTAAAATAGGTAAATTTGAGCGAAAACTTGGCCTAAATATTTAAATGTGAAATATGAATTGTCAAGCAAAGCGAGTAAAGTTTTTGGTGAATTAGCCGTTTTTCGTGTAACCCGTTTATAATGGGTGTATCGTTGTTAGAACTACTATATTTTCTCAGCATAGGGCGCACTAATCGCAAACACGACACCATAATCGCATCATTTAATTTATTTTTGTCAAAAATTGTTTATAAAACAGGTAAACACGAGAAATGTTCGGATGTAATCGAAGTTTTGGTTCTCTTTCAACTTGTCAGGATAAAAACCAAGGGAATACCTTCAGGTGCATACGGTTTGTAAGATATATGGGGTCCAGGACAAGTTTGATCTGCTATTAAAACAACACAATTTCTCAATTTTATTAAACTAACTCACATATTGTCCGCTCATATACACGATATAAGGTACCCCGGAAGTGCGAAACTCTTTATATTAGGAATATAGCGGCCAATGGAGACGTACTACTATCAGGAAAGGACTCTCTCTGAATTTCAAATACATATCTCACACATTGACCGATACTGGTGAAAAGTGAACTATAAGCGCTGGGTCCAAATATTCGGCACTTAGAAGCTTGAACAGGTTTTTTTGGTCATAAGGTGACATACGAGTACTTTCTGCCGTTTGGCACTATTCGTGCATAGGTTTATCTCGTTATATTAATTGCATTTTGATTTGTATCCTAGAAAGTAAAAGAATCAAATGGAATATAAAACTGCATTATATGGGAAGGAGGCGTGGTTATAGTCTGACCTCGCCCATCTTCGCATCGTAACAAAGAAATGAATGTAAGGGGAATGTTACATACCGAATTTGGTTGAATTTTATCATGCTGCTGGATGTAAAATTGTATGTCTCTGGCTTATTTAGTTATTGATTTATCGCGTTTTTAGTAGTTTTTAAAAGTAGCTTTATATCAAAAGTTGGCGATGTTATAATCCGATTTCATCGATTTTTATAGCACCAGTAGAGGCACTTAAGATATTGGATTTTTGCGGTACCAGTTATACTATATATTAATTTAGTGCTTAGCTACGCTTCATGCTCTTTAAGCTTGTGGCAGTGGTTCAATTACACCCATCTGCGGACTTGTCCGTACTTTTGTGGCAAGGATCTATAAAAAATATTTAAATTAGAATAATCAACTAAAAAATAACCATATCACATTAAGTAGTCTACACCTAGGCTATCTGCTCTTGTGAGCATATACGCAGCTGCTGTGATAACCATCAACGCATGCTAAGTCATCGATTGATGTTTGTAACTTTTCCTCGCTTTTACAAACACAAGCAATTCAATCCATACTCAATATGCAACAACAACTTCAATGGAAGAATGAAATTGATATGATGTTTTATATCCAATCTCTGGCCACTCCCAGCTCATGTTGCAGACATAGTCACAATGTTGCAACTTGTGTACTGGAAATTGATTTTGAATGTCATCAGGCAAAGCTGGACATAGCAGAATGGAATTCGATCCTGTTGCCGTGTGGAGCGTGCCGAGCATTTTAAACAAGCAGCTGCAAGTAGCAAGCTAAGCAAATGCTTCTGTTTGGCGTGATGCGTTACTACTGTGAGTTTTATTGCCCAGCTAGGAGGTTTCCGATGTCTTGGAATTATATTTCATTTGACATTGTCCACCTGCATAGCATTTAGAGATAGGTCGTGAAGCGTAGCTACAAGAGTACAACGCCCACTAGCTGTAGAACTAGTAGGTGTATATGAGTGCCTGTGTGGCTAAACAGCATAGCAAATTAAGTTTACTTTACAAAAGCAATTTAAAGCTAGCTTCCATTACATCACCACACATACACGCCTTATACATAGTATATATGTATGAATGTCAAAAGCTGTAGTGACACTGGACATTGCAGGTTGCTATGCCGAGGCCGTAGCAGGCCATTCAGACACTGTTAAAGTTGAAAGACCAAATGCTGATGAATTCATGGAGAAAAAATGTATATACATAACAAAAATCTAAAAAGCATTGAAGATTAATGATAAAATCGGAAAGACGAGGCCGGGGCACCCAGCTGCATGTGAGTGCATAAATGAAAAGGCCATTTAGTCAGGCGGATGTATGTTGTGAATGAGCAGTGAGGCAACGACACGCACGCATTTATCATAAGCTTCCAACACTCATATCATATTGATTACATACAAAAAACTTTTTGCCATCAGTTTGTAAACTCTAATAAAAAACCACTTAAAATCGACAAACAAAACAGACAAAATGATGGAAATTGCAAATTTCATAAAAAAGCAAAACCAGAAGAGAAGAAAAGGAATGTTATTGGATATAAGCATGGCACTAATTGAACACTCATATGTTTCTCAAAATCTCTTAACGAAAAAGTTTATTGATCGTCTGAATATTCAAAACTCGATTCGACGGAGTCGAAAGTCTTTCTATGAGATTTCTGTTGATAACAGACGTTAATGTTTCAGCTTCAAGGGAAACTTATGAACTGGTTTCATTAAATGTTGGCACTAAAACAAATTGTTTTCAAGGGAATATACTCACTTCCTAATATGTACGGTTCGAAGGCAGCTGGAACGTTCTACACTGACTTGCTCTTTTTTCGGACAGAGTAATCTCAGAAGATTTCAAATAGAAATGGGCGAACTTTTGGCCAAGCCAAGACACTAACAATAACTACGGTAGAAGGCGGTGCATTGCGATTTCAAGTTTATCGGTTTAGGATCGAATTCTGCCCTCGAGATGGAATTTCGAACTAACTTACCAATAGTAAGAAGAAAAGTGTGCAAAACTGTTGGTGAAAAATAGTAAGACTTTTTAATTAAAATTTTGCGCGAAAGCCAATTCGTCGAAATATTACGCTTGTCTTTCTGAAGTACACAAAGTGCAATCGGCGATTTTGACGATGAGTGAAATTATTCAACAAAGAAGTTCGATTAAATTTTGTGTGCGGAAGAAAATTTCTAGTGCCGAAAAGTTCAGAATGTAGGAAAAGGCCTTCAGTGATAATTGTTTGTCGCATATCGTGCGCCAACCACCTTATTCGCTTGATTTAGCTCCATTTGACTTCTGGCTATTCGACCACTCTGGGAAAACCATTTCGTTGGCATAAATGTATTGAGGCCAAGGAGGGTTACTTTGAGGGTAGCGACATATATTTTGAAGAATCAATTAATTATTTTAAAATTATAAACAAAGCGTTATTATTTTTTGCTCATCGTGGTATGTATCTAAATTTTTATTCAAGTAAAACGTTACTTGGTCAATAGGTTGGACATACAGCTAGAACACCCGCTCATTTGTCGGAACGACCGATATCGGATTACTATAGCATATTGCTGTCATATCATCTGAATTGGAATCAAGTGCTTGTATGGAAATTTTTTTTATTTGTCCAATTCAACGGTGAAATCTACGAAGAAATTGTTCAGATCGAGTTAGTACAGCGTATAGCAGGGTATTATAGCTTCAGTAGAAACGAAGTTAACGTTTTTTCGTGTTTAATGCGTTATTTACTACCCTACAATATGGTATGAGTTTCTATGTATTTGAGTTTAGCTTGAGCGTGGAATGATGTCTCACGGATGCAGTGAAACACAAGGGGAAATGCGATATTGATTTCATTTATATTTGCCGCAGTTTAGGCATTTTTCTTTTAACTCAACTTTTTGCCACTTTGTATGACTTTCCTTCGTTCTTCATTATTTATCTAAATATGTACGTGCATTTTTGCTTGCTTGCTGATTTTATACCCAATACATTATGTATACTCAGCTGGTTGTGAGCCAGCCAACGCCAAAACGTAATAAGGCTAATGTAAATCGTGCAGGCTTGCAGATGCCTGTGCTTTAGCATTTTTATATCCACAACTAAAGCGCTACCAGCAAAGTTGTCGTTTGTATGTACCTGGCGCTCACCCGGTAGGAGTTTGCGAAATATGATTTTCAGAGAGAACGTATTTCTGTTAAATAAAATAATTCAATCCCCTGAGATCTTCGTACTGCAGCAAATGTGACAGAAATTTCTTGATTCCTTGTGAATAAAATGCTCAGGAAGTTACTATTTTACAGCTAATCTAGAGTGCGAAGATTGCGGAGAAATACATCCACGTGCTAGCTGCTGAGCTATGCAGTGCTTCATGCCTGTTGGATACGTACTACCGTTACCGAGGTTGAGCGTTGTTGTTGTGCTTGACTAAAATCGGTAAACTAGCATGAGCCATACAGGCCCTCTATGATATATGTTTCCGTGTTTTTTTATGCAAGCTTGTTTTCCGCTCCGAATGTCTGTCGTGTGCCGTTGACATTGCAATATCTGCTGCTAAACCAAGCACAACGACATCAATAAATCACCCAATAATGCGATGCCAATGCTACTCGCCCAGCGCCATCGTAATGTTCACTGGATTACCCGCATCTATCTGCACTATGTTGGTATATAATAAACATACATATGTGTATGTTCGTAGAACTGTAGACATCCCAGACTAGTTTTTAGTGCGCTGATAAATGGTGTTAAAGTGGGTACATATGTTGGGTACATATACATGTATGTATATGTGTACATGTGGATGTAAGTAACTAAGTATATGTCAGACTTTAAACACTCTGCTTCATAAAACTGTCACATACTTGTATTTAAGGACAAAGTTGGCCTTAATATTGCACTGCCAAGTTTTTACTCATTGCAGTAATCGCATAAACCAATAATCATATTCAGCTTAGTAGTTCATTTTGCTTTTATTACGAAATATATTCATAAGTATATGAATATTTAGAAATTACTTTCTCGTTCGAATAAGGCTACTTTACATTTATTGATAATGTAATAATGAAGGGGACTAAATTATCTCGCATCTATTCAGCCTTTCCTGATAAATAATCGAAGGTCAACATTTTTTTCTTCCAATGAAAACTAGACTACATTTTTTTTTTGTTTTTTTACCTTTTCCGCTAAAAGTTTCTTTTACCATATACTTGTAAAATATCGTATAAATATATATACATAGTAAGGTCGCAACTAAGGTCATACTAAACTCATGAATGGCACATATTTTAAATTTTAACAATATTAAGTCGATGTGTCTGGATTCCAAATATGTGCTACTCGGAGTTCCAAGGCTCACATATATTACTTCAATTTGAACGCGAATACTTCGCAGACCCACGGAACTAGAACAATAACTTTTTACATGGACTATAATTAAGTTACAAAGGATACTCTACAAGAAAATAACAGTCGGTAAAAAAATAACCGTGCTTCTGCAACACAATTAATCTTTTCATTGCCATCATTCAGACTAACATAAGTCAGGAATTAGCCAACTTGTAGCTGACTAATTTTTATTGACTTTCCTGTTGCTATAGTCCGAAACGAAAGAGCCACAAAGAACGGGTTTTGCTGGAGTGTTAAATTGGACGAAAATAACGAAAAGGTTGTAGGTTTTTACTTATAGGTCGAATAATGATAATCATTGTTTGGCGAAAAGGTTGACAGTAAAACCTATTGAGAACATGCTGTGAAAAATTCAGACCGAAATTCATAGTATTTGATAAGTTGCAGCTCATAGTCGCGACGTGTCGTAAGCGACTGTCTACCAGGCACCATGACACTTAAAACTTTAAACGCATTTTTCTCGAATCATCATTTTCTGAAACTGTCATGGCCCTAAAAAAAAAGTATTCAACCGATTGCTTTAAAATTTACATATGTTCTTCTACTCATTTATAGTTATCGTCCCTACCAGAATTGCTTATTTTCGAAAATATTTTCATATTTTTTTTTAAACGATTTTTAACGAAAAAAAAAGATTTTCGTGACTTTTTTTTGAAGTTCGACATTTTTTTTTTAAGAAATTTATTATATTTGGTAGGAACGATAGCCGCAGAACTACTGAATAATAATCCATTAGATTTTTTTATTTCAGACAACATGAACAGCCGCTATCACCATGACCAGTGAACTACTTTTTTGTTGGGGACTACTTTGATTTAAAAAATAAAAATATTAAAAATGTAAAAAATGAAATTTTTTTTTTTGTACATTTCAAAATACAAATAAAAATATATTAAAAAATTAAAATGATTGAATTTTGTTGTCGCATAAAAAAAAATTTCCTAAAAAGTGGTAAAATGTATGCGTTCACATGAGAGTACCCCCTTAAGAAATCGTAAAATGAGAAACTGTTTGTTTTGTTTTTCTTTTCATTGAACTCCTTTGAGGCTTCGCTCAAAGTGCTCTTTTTGATTTTGCAGGGGTACAGTCAGGCTTTATATGTATATTCAGTTATTGAGTTATGAAAACAAGTGAGGAAAAGCTAAGTTAGGGTGTATCCGAAAAAAGAGGCCTTAGGTGATAACTGTTTGTCGAGAGCAAGTCTTTTTGATTGGTAAAAATTATTCAAGGAATTGGTGCTTTCGAATCGACGATTAATCAGAGATCTTACTGGAATTTTTGGAATATCAGAAGGAACTGACGATAAGTTTTTGATTTATGCTTACGACTTGGAAACAGATGATGAGTCGGCCGAATATCGTGGCAAAAATGAGCCGAGCCGAAAAAAACCACGTCCAAAAATCTATGTTATGTTGACAGTTTTCTTCGATTATCGAAATGTGGTGCACTCCGAATTCCTTCCTACCGGCCAAACAACTCAACAAGGAATGCTATTTTAGTGTTACGCGTCGTTTGCGCGAAGCTACTCGTAAAAAGACGACGGAAATATGGGCCGATTCTTATTTAGCAAACGATGAGTCGATTGAAGACATTAAACGTGAATCGCTAGGAATACTGAGGGTTATTCCGTTATTGACTTTAACAACTGTTGCGAGGAAAAAATACGTTGGAAAAAGTGTATTAGGCCAAGGAGCATTACGTTAATGGGGAGGATATATATTTTAAAGAATAAATTAAGAACTTGAAATTGTGAACAAAGTGCTACAATTTTTTGCTACATATTACTAATATACAATATACAAATAAAATATTCCCTGAGATTCCCCATTATATGGAGGATAGGTCAAGGTTTCGCCCATTTTTTTTATCCATTTTAGGCACAAAGACACACACTTTTATGAGTAATATACGCTCTCTCTTTTTCATTGAGATAACTCACACGTTGGCCGATATATGCGGTATAAGGTCGCTTGGAAGTAGTCTCGTAAATCGTTGCATTAGGTACATGGGAGCTACAGGAAGTACTGAACTGCTTTGACCCATTTTTGACACATAGACATACCATTGTCAGAAAAGGATTAGCGCTAAGTTTTAATTATCTCACACATTAATCGATATTTGTGGGAAAAAGCCAAATGTATTGGGGTCCACATATTCGGTATCTAGGCGCTTGAGCAATTTTTCGTCATAAGATGGCAAACTTTAAATTATACGTGCAAAGTTTTATCCCGTTATATTAATTTTATCTTGATTTATACACTGGAGAGTGGAACACTTAGATGGAAATTAAATTTCGAGCTGTGACATGTGAGCGGAATGTTATATACCAAATTTGGTGTGATTTTGTCTAAAAGTGGGCAAGACCACACCCATCGGCCATTTTTACTCCGGCTTCTGTAAAGCTCTCTCTTATTATCACTGAGGTATCAGTTATTGATTAAGCGGACTTTAAGTTGTTTTTAACAGTAGAGTTATAAAGGGAGTGCACGAGTCTGTCTTCCAACTTCATCTATTTGTATAGTGTCAGTGTGGAGTGCTTAAAGGATTTGTTCTGAATGAATTTGGTTATTGTAGCGTAAGTGGTTTAGGACATGTGTATATTAAACCAATGAGGGGACGGGGACAATTCCACTTTTTTTTAGCCTACAGGTGCCTTTAATTACTGTGATCTTCTGTGCCAATCACATTAATTTAATTTAGGGCTTAGTTAAGGTCGATAAGTTTTCGATTATAGGCATTAGTGGTCCGATAAAGTCCATCTACTTACGATCTCGTACTTACTTTTTGTCAAGGAACATGTGTACCAAGTTTCATTGGGAATCGCAATTTTTACTCAAGTTACAGCTTGCACGGAAGGACAAGTTGAAAGAGTATAAAAAGAACGTGCTGTTTCACCAAGGTAATGCTTCGTGTTACAATTCAGTGAAAATGACGGCAAAAATCTATAAATTGAGTTTCGAATTTTTTTCGTATCCACCATATTCTCTAGATCTGCCCCCGGCGACTATTTCCTGTTATCTTGAATGATGTCGTGATCGCCGAAACTGAGGCTTACAAGGTGCGTTCCAAAGTAAACAGGACTTTAAAAAAAATAGAACATTGTTTTTTCGGCAAAATCAATCTATTTTATTCAAAATAGTCTCCTTCTGCTTCAATACAGCTTTTTTCACAGTCCAAAAGCAAGTCGAACGAGTGTTTTAGCTCGTTGGCCGGTATACCGCCAATATGCCGGTGCAAGCCTTTTGAATGGCCTCTACGTCTGCATAACGTTTTCCTTTCATGGGCAAATGCATTTTTCCGAAAAGGAAGAAGTCGCACGGTGCCATATCAGGTGAATACGGGGAGTGGTTAATGGTTAAAATGTGATTTTTGGTCAAATAATCGGTCTCAATCGATGTCCTTCGAAACTTGGATTCTCAGCAATTTTTGGTCGTCAGTCAATTTGTGCGGAACAAACAGCACCTACCTTACCAAAATGTTTAGTCAAAATGCGATAAATCAATGTTTTGGAAATGTTCAATTCCATTTCCATTCAATGATAATTTTGGCTGATTTTTGATTAATCCACGCACAGTTTCGATGAAATTTCCGGTGATCTCTAATTTTGATTAGCCCACATGTTGATCGCCATTTATGTCCTCACGACCACTTTGAAAACGTTGAAACCACTCGTGCACTCTGCTACGGGATAGGCAATCATCGCCATAAACTTGTTTAATCAATTGAAACGTTTCGGAAAAAGTTTTATCAATTTTAAAACAAAACTTAATGTTGGCTCTTTGATCGAAGCTCATTTTCGCATCGGTAACACAAACATACTGACACTTAAAACGCAATAACTTCACTTCGAATCAATGAAATGTCATGAGCTTCTCACTGCACAATCGATAAAGATAACAGATTCTAACGCACTAGTCGACAAATAGATGGAGCCACCAGGGGGCGCTAGATTCAAAAAGTCCTGTTTACTTTGGAACACACCTTGTATTTCGAAGAAAACGACAAACCGTACTGCAAAAGTGGTATCTAAAAATTGGAGTTGTAATCAGTGTATCAGTGTATGTTGCATAAAAAAACGAATATTGGCAAAAAGTTGAAATATAAACAAATATGCGGAGTAAAGTCAGCTGGACGTTTCAAAATTGTGAATATCAGTTATATGGGGGCCAAGACAAGTTTTCCTCGTTTTTATCAATAACTAGCATTTTGGCCGACATATGTGATATAAAATCAATTGGAAGTTCGAAAATCTTTATATTAGGACTAAGGGAAATATTGAGCAGATTCAACACATTTTGGACATAAGACTATGTTATTATCAAAGTAACATTTTCCCCGAATTTCATTAATAAATCTCACAAATTGACTGACATTTTCAGCAACACGCACTGAAACACACAGTTATAGTCGGATTTCGGAAATTTTTGGACGAGAGATGAAATAACTTAGGAGTACTATTTGTGTAAAGGTTTATTCAGATACATTGATTTTTAAACTGAAAAGTATTGGAACCAGTTAAGATTTTATGAGAAAAAAATACTTTGCGGTGTTCATCACAACTCGGCTGGAATACCCGATTAACTAAAGTTTTAAATAAGTCTTGCGCTTAGTCTTTTCCGACCAACTGGCGTTTACTTTTCCCAGCGAACCTTTGGCTGTTCGAGTTTATTAAATGAGGTATGTGAGGTTTTGAGTACATTCACATGTATACCTATATTTATTTATGTCATGGAAATCAGCCGAAAATGCATTCGAGTATTGATTTCAATACGGATTTGGTTTTAGAGGCGCTTCATGCTGGTTCTGGATGCAACATACAAATCGCGACCGCGTTAGCAATATTCAACTCGTTTGTAGCACCCTAAATACATACTACACCCTAAATGTATACTATACATATATACGGCAGCCTCGTTTGGCGAAATGAAGCATATGCACGCCACAATGTCAGTTACTTAAAACGGTTTTTATATAAAGTGGTAACATTTGTGATTTTCCTCCTTACGTTTTTTCTCTCTCTTTTTTTACAGTTCGCTAGAAGAGCGAGCGAAAGCAAAAAAGTGCCAGAGTAAAAACGAAAATTTAAAATAAAAATATAAAAAATGTAAAAATAAATGCATAAAAATAAATGCTTTTCATACAGATGAGCCTTTGCACGTAAATATGTATATATGCATATGCAAACATACTTTATATAAACATACTTATCTATACTATGACCATCTGTGCTTGCGAATATTTTTACGCAATTTGCTGCAGCGCATTTTTCATAAAATCCTCACTTCCGTTCGCTACAATTCACTGCTGCGATGCGGTTGCTTGCTTTATCGTGTGTGTTGCACGCTCTGCTTGTGGACTTGGCGCTCTAAATACTTTTCAATTGCATATTATTTATTGTGACTTTTTTGTAGAGCGATTTTTATTTAAAACGTTTCATTTTTTTTTTAACACTCACACCAATTTTCCTGAGTCACCATTTTTATATCTTTGCGTTTTTGCGTAATCTTTTTATTTTCCTATTAGGTTAATGCATATCGAGCTAGATTAAATGAAAAAGCTTGCAATACTGTTGCTCTAGGTTGTTGCCGTTGTAGTGCATCAATTCATCAGCGCAAACGGAAGCTAATCATTTCGCGGTAACGCGCTTGGCTACGGAAAATGCACAGACAACATCGAACTTTTCGTAACTTTTCACTCGCTCAGCAAACTGCAAACGTCGTTGTGTGCGTGGTTGCCATTCGTGTGTTCGTCAAGAGATTTTAGTCTTCGTTTAATTCATACATATGATAAAATGGCATGATATACTATACATGTATATCCGTTTTCTCAATTTGTATTTATTGAATTGAAGATTTGCTGCTACCAAATAAAATGTTACTACTAAATAAATATAAAGTAAAATATTTGTGAAAAAATATGTGTGAGTGGTAACCCTGAATCTATGTAGAAGTATTTATGTTTGAATTAGTGACTTTTGCTGCAGTCGTCTGGGACAACCTGTTGTGAGACGTCGGAGGAAGCTTTGCTCCCGACGACTCATAGGTTGCGAACATTGTCGACGTTTAAACACGCTCACAACCTGAAAAAAAAATTTTCTAAATGCGATTTTAATGTAATCATTGACGTTAGTATCCGTCTGACGCCTGCCGACATTGGCGGGGATCTGTTGGCGTTTTGTTGCGTTTGCTATTAGCGCATAAGTTGTTCTGTGGTAAAGTGCAACGCATTTTCGTTCGGTGATAAGCGCGTGCAAAAATCATTTTAAAATCTTTTAGCATTCTTCTTTTTGAGAGTTTTTCTGCATATACATACATATGTAGATTTCAGCTAATATTTCCATTACCGTTGATTTGATTTATTGAGCAAATCCGCATCAAAGCAAAGTTTTTCAACATATCGCTGATTTGCGCCCACGCCCCGACGGAAGAGAAGGCAAAGTGACCAAAGATGCCCCTGCCACGATGTCAAAATCGTGCTTGGCGACTTCAACTACAGGGTGGGCAAGGAAGGTATCCTAGGTACAACAGTCGGTAAATTTAGCTTCCACGAGGAAACATCACTAAATGGGTTGAGGCTGATCGACTTCGCCAGGGCTCGAAATATGGTAATCTGTGGTACTAGATTCCAGCATAGAAAAATTCACCAAGCTATCTGGCTGTCTCCGGATCGAAAAGCCACCAACCAGACCGATCATGTTTTGATAGACGGAAGGCACGTCTCCAGTGTTTTAGAATTGCGTACGCTCCGAGACTCTAACATCTACTTGGACTACCTCTGTGCAGTAAGCGCACGTCAACAAACACAAGGACGATTCGGCATCGGAAAGCTGCAATGACAACAGACAGCCGAACGATCGGTATAAAGGAACTGTGGGACGGAATTTCAAGATCCTTACATACAGCTGCAAACGAAACCATTCGTTTTTGGGAAATGAAAAAGAACAATTGGTACAATGAGGAGTGCCGTGTCGCAGCGTAGAGAAAGCAGATTGTTACAATCGACCACAAAGCGTGCGGGATGGGATAGATACCGAGAGTTAAAGAGGGAAGCGAGATGCATTTGCGTGCGTGAGAACGAAGAACTTGACATGCTGGCCGACAGGGGTAATGGTCGAAAATTCTACGAAAAGATGCGGCGACTAGCAAAAGGTTTCAAGACCGGGGCATACTATAGTAGAACCACCAGAGGTGATCTAGTGACTGATGCCCAGAAAATACTAGCTTTTTTGTAAAATATGGTCAGACGAAAGCATTCCCAACGATTGGAATTTAAGTGTGCTCTGCTCAATCCACAAACCGTGGGATAAGTCTCCTCAACATCGCATATAAGATCCTATCGAACGTATTGTGTGAAAGATTAAAGCCCACCGTTAACAAACTGATTGGACCTTATAAGTGTAGCTTTAGGCCTGGAAAATCAACACCTGACCAGATATTCACCATGCGGCAAATCTTGGAAAAGATCCGTAAAAAGAGAATCGACACGCACCACCTCTTCGTCGAACTCAAAGCTCCTTTTGATAGCACGAAAAGGAGCTGCCTTTATGCCGCGATGTCTGAGTTTGGTATCCCCGCAATTTCTGCTTTCTCTAGAATGGATAAGGCAGTGAAGCAAATGGTGAGGTGGTGAACGAGGGCAAGACGAAATATCTCCTGTCATCAAACAAACAGTCATCGCACTCGCGACTGGACACCCACGTCACTATTGACAGTCATAACTTTGAACTCGTAGATAATCTTTATCTATAAAAATCACGTGTCACGTTGTTTGTCCGCGATGGATGCCTAAACTACTGAACCGATTTCTAATTTGATTGCACACCATTGGCAATTTAATCCAACTTGAGAGACAGGATAGCTTACTTCTCAATTTATAATCGCAATATTATATTATTGCAAATTATTTGTATATTATTTGTTTATTAATTTATAGTCATCATTATTTGTTAGCTCCAAAAGATTCTAACAGATGGCGGTAATTATTGATTGGATCCAGTAAGTATTCAACAGATGGCGCTTTTATTTCGATTACTTTGACGGAGGGGTAAAAAAACGAATTTCCGTATAAATGGGATATGTGCGGATAGGGAAGCTTCTCCGGAGGTGGAATATGCAAAAATAGTGTAAAAATAACTTGTATTTGTTTTAAATATTCCCTATTAAAAATTCAAAAATGTTTCACTAAATTTTTTTACATTTTTCATTGGTATATTTAAATATACACTCTAAACATCGAAATAAGTTCACATTTCACCTTTATTTTGTAATATTTTACCTAAATTTATTAATTTAAAAATCACTTAATTATGAGGAAAACGAGCATTGCCACATCTTAAACACCAAATATGTAGGATTCTTAACGATTTTTCTTTATTTGTTTTTTGTGTGATTCTTTTTTCTATATTAACTATAATAAAAATTACTTTCCAACATTTTTCATGGTATAATTGAGTTGTGAATACTTTTTCAATATACATATGTATGTACATGTATAATATGTGATTTATATTTAATAAACACAAATAAGTAAAAATCTGTGATAATATTGTAAAATTTATATCATATCGGGTTGACCGAAGTACTTTCGCGTAGTACTCCTTTTTGAGTTCTCGTTAATAAAATGGTTAAATATTGGTATATCTGACAGCGATTTCCATTTTTTTTGACTATACGTTGTTTTGTGTTTTAGGTGGCAATATATATAATATTTTATAATATTATTATATTTATATTTAGTATTACTTAATATTATATAATGTCATTGTATCAGTATATAATATTACTTATTTGTTTATTAAATTTAAATATTGTAAATACTACTAGTCTTAAATTTCTCGGTTTAATATTTGATAAGAGACTTACGTTTAAGGAACATTGTACAAATCTTCGTAAGCAACTAGTTTCTAGGCTTAATACAATTAAGTGTCTATCATCAAAACACTGTTTAATTCACATTTCTTCTCTCATCAATATTACAAGAGTTTAATTTTATCTAAGATTGATTATGGTCTCCCTATCTACGGCAATGGTGCCAAAAGCAACACAAAGCAAATCTTTGCACCATATCATGCAGCTGTTAGAAGAAGTATTCGGGCATTCCCAACATCCCCAATAAAGTTCACATTAACGGAAGCCGGACTCCCATCCATCGAGGAAAGAGTTATACATACATACTTCGCAGAAGCTTATTCCAAAACTTCTATTATGCATTAACAAGCTCTTATATGGTATAGTAAAAGCCAAATTGACCGACGATATAAACTCCAATACTTCTTCCACTATTTCTAAATGCATTAAATTAGCTAAGGATCTAGGTATTACAACTACACCAGAGGAAAAATTTATTTCTTTTGCCCCATCATCGCTACTCAAAGAATCTTCGTTCGAGTTACATCTTCAAAAACATTAAAGCTGGACACCTGCCCAATTACAGCTCAGTATACACCGCAGAGGCAGCAGCCATCTATAATGCGCTATCCCTGGTACAAAACTCTAACTTAAAAACATTAATATACATATGTATACTGATAGCAAATCTACAATCTCAGCTCTCCTAAATGCATCCAATAAATCCTTCCTCATTGCTCAAATTAGAAACATACTAATTGGGAACACAAACATATAAATTATGTGGATCCCTGGACACGCCGGTATTACCGGAAATGAATGAGCCGATCAAAACGTCAAACTGGCGGCAAAACAACCATTGATTGATATCGACTACATCGAAAAAAATAATATAATTCATTTAATTACTTCAAAACAAAAAGCCGTAAAAGTTAATGCCTGGAAGAATGTGCAACACCACTACGCCATCTGCAACCAAGAGGTGAAAAACCTGCTTATCCACCATCAGGCCGTTGCCAAGATATAAAAGCCTTTGTTCGCCTTCGTCTTGGTCATACGTCATTAAAGCATTCCCATTTATTAAATGGAAACCGTATTTCAACCTGCCTATATTGTAACTCGTCGTCCGTGACCATAACACATCTACTAGATGAATGCCCCTTCTTCAACTCAGCAAGAACCAGTATCTTTCAGAATAATAAAGATCTTGATTTATTAAAAATAACATCTATTGTAAACATCACTAAAATATCTGAATTCCTTGTACAAAATTAAAGAAATATATTTAAGCTATCCTTCCTTTTTATATTTATTTTTAACATATAATTTTAGTTCATAAAAACATATTGCTTGTAAATAATTTTTAAATGGAAGGTTTCATCTTTATTATTTAAGTCGTTTATAATTTAAACCGTGAGCTGAAGGCCTCTGTAGCTAGTGCTCCTTATGTATAATGTATAATAATAATTGTATTATTATTTTACAAATAATAAATAAATAAAATAAATTTGAAAAAAATATCCATAAGCATGCATAGAGGAATTTTAGCGAAAAAGAGGAATTTCGGCGAATTGCCTTGTTATCATATGGCATCGCTCCATTTCGTCGTAATTCTTAGCATATAAGTGTTGTTTATTACGAGTGTAAAATGTAATTTTTAAAATAAAGATTTCTAGGTAAAAAACGTGAAAAGTGCAAAATATGGATTTATTTAAATGATTATGGTTTAATTTAATTAATTTGAAGTGAAAAATGTGCGTAGAGTGTGTATAACGTGGTGAAATAGCTTGTTGAAATTTTCGAATTTTGGGAATTTTTGAACTTAAAAGTCGAATATCTCGTGAACTAAGCGTTTGCGGTACCTATAACCCTGTCATCAGGAGGACACAGTTATATTATTAAATTTGCTATGCATCAAATCACAATGTTACAAACTAAATTTGGTTATCGAGCTATTTATTTCCTGCTTGCTTTTCATGTTATTGATTTATTTATTAATGATAGTTAATCGATTTACAAAAATTTATTTACCAATTTGCAGATAATTTAAAGGTGATTAATAATTCTATTTTCAAAAATTAATTAATATACCACTGTGATCAAATTAAAAGGGGAATTTTGTCCATTTCATTTCCTTCAAAGTACTCCCCTCTCGCTGCAATACACTTATGCCAACGAATTTTCGAGTCATCCATGCACTTGGAAAAATCCTCCGTCGTGATGGTCATCAGAGGCTTCTTCGATTCAGCTTTTATATCCTCAATTGAGTCAAAACGGTGTCCTCGGAGTGGTCAAGTGAATTTGCTGAGTAGCCAGAAGTTACGCGAAGGTAAATCAGGCGGATGCGGTGATTGCGGCGTGATATTAGTTGAAAATGTAGCGAAATGATCACGAATAACATACATAATACAGTATGAGATGGTGCATTATCGCACTTCTTTGTTCAATAAATTCAGACATAGTAAAAATCGAAGAATTCAAGACGCATATCTATTTTAACGTGAAATTTAGCATAGATGTCACTAACAGTAGTACCAACTTACCGATTCGAAAAACACGCGAAGTATAAATTAAAAATTCCCCTTTCAATTTGATCACAGTAGTAGGTATATATGTATGAAAAAAATTATAAAAGCTTCCCAAAATTTTTAATAATTGTGCAAATATTTTTATTTTCATTATTTTTATTCAACTTTTTTTAAAAATTATTTTGTACTGCTCATTTCAATGTGTTATAATAGCATATTTTTGAGTTTTTTTTAAATATTTAAACGTTGAAATTATTATTCTAAGTCGAATGCCAGCGAAAAAATGTAACCTCAACAACGCGCGAAGCAAAGAGGCTCAACGCAAGAGCATTAAACTGCCAGATAATTTATGCACTGTTCTTGAGGAAAAAAATGAATTGATTCAGAGTATTTTTCCGAATATACAGAGTAATTACTTGAATCATAATTGGCTCAGTGGTTTAGATTTGGAAAATCGATGTTTTTCCCATGGGTAACTATATGTTGCATGTTCACGTGTAGGAAAACCGTCGAATCTATGTATTTGTGTTAGCTAAATACGGATTAACCAAAAATATTGTGCCCCAATTAGCGCTAAATTAAATTGAGATTAAAAGTATTAATAATTAAAAATATTGAGTATTATTCTTAAAGATTTAAAACTACTTGTTAGAAATTTAAATAAACAAAATATTTTTAGATTAATTCTTTTGTATTAACTCTTGCCAAATTCAATAGTATGGAAATTTTGTTCAATCATATTAAAAGTACTTCCCTTTCAAATTCCAATACAGTGGATCCTTATACTACCTTTAACGTTTCCGTCTTCGTTCCTACATAGTAATTACATTGTATTAAGGGTTAACTGTTCCCCGTGAAGAGTTTACTACAATGTAATATAACAAAAGATTTAGCCACAGCAACGCGTGACCGGGTCTGCTAGTATATGTATTAGAGTGATTGAAAAAAAATTATTTTTTTTCGTTTGGTACTCGGAAAAATAAGTTCTTGCCACCTCTAAGAAAGCCTCTCCAAACATGAGTTTTTAATTGTAACGGAAAAGTCCTTCTACATACAGTTTTCTATTTTTTCTTATTATCAGATAGAAAAATTTATATCTCGCTTCCAACTACTTGAAAAAATATCTTGTTCCTGAGATTTTGTAGGAAATTGAATGCACTACAAAAAAGTCTATTATGATTTTTTCGTAAGCCCAAACGTTTAAAAGATATTAACAGTTAAAGTTTGATTATTTTTGGGAAAATTTTTATTTCTTATGAATTTTATAACTCAATGAAGAACAAGTAAGGAAGGGCTAAGTTCGGGTGTCACCGAACATTTTATACTCTGGCATGATAAAGTGATAATCGAGATTTCATTATCCGTCATTTACATATTTTTTTATTTTGCTGTAAAATTAAATAGATTAGTAGTTCCTGACATATGGTTTTTGGTCCATGAGTGGGCGACGCCACGCCCATTTTAAATTTTTTAAAAAAGCCTAGGTGCAGCTTCCTTCTGCCATTTCTTCCGTAAAATTTAGTGTTTCTGATGTTTTTTGTTAGTCGGTTAACGCACTTTTAGTGATTTTCAACATAACCTTTGTATGGGAGGTGGGCGTGGTTATTATCCGATTTCTTCCATTTTTGAACTGTATGTGGAAATGCCTGAAGGAAACGACTCTATAGAGTTTGGTTGACATAGCAATAGTAGTTTCCGAGATATGTACAAAAAACTTAGTAGGGGCGGGGCCACCCCACTTTTCCAAAAAAATTACGTCCAAATATGCCCCTCCCTAATGCGATCCTTTGTGCCAAATTTCACTTTAATTCGTGATTTATGGCTTAGTTATGACACTTTATAGGTTTTCGGTTTTCGCCATTTTGTGGGCGTGGCAGTGGGCCGATTTTGCCCATCTTCGAACTTAACCTTCTTATGGAGAGAGAGAAGAAATACGTGTACCAAGTTTCATAATGATATCTCAATTTTTACTCAAGTTACAGCTTTCACAGACGGACGGACAGACAGACATCCGGATTTCAACTCTACTCGTCACCCTGATCACTTTGGTATATATAACCCTATATCTGACTCTTTTAGGACTTACAAACAACCGTTATGTGAACAAAACTATAATACTCTCCTTAGCAACTTTGTTGCGAGAGTATAAAAACAGCGGCTGGGGAGTTTTGCTTTGGCTTGACTCATTCTTGACTGAATGATGTCCACAAACTGCCAGAAAGATAAGAAAATGTTTTAGCTTTAGAGGGGCAATACTTAGAATTACATATATTAAGTACAAGCTTTTCTTAAATGGCAAGTTGTGATTAAAAAAGAAATACCAAATAGTATAATATATGTATATAGTAGACGTAATATATTAGGCAATCTGTAAAGTTTAATAATAAAACTCAAATATAGAGCAGATCTGGTAAGAATATGCTTTAATGCCAAAAATGGATTAAATCAAGTCAAATATAACCCTAGTCCCAATATACCCAATACAAGCATTTCGAATGCTCGTTTCACTTTATACTTTTTATCACTTTTGATTAAGTTTGTGTCAAACATGTAAATTTCATTTGATGGTGATTTTAATTTCAAAAACCTAGTACACAAAGCAAAGTGTAGTAATGAAATTTAGTTATTTAATAACATATACAGGGGTGTTGTGGAATCCAAGACAGAATTGCTTAGCTGTCAGAATTGCAAACCAATTCTGATTTTCAAAGGTGTCACAGAATCTGATTGGATTTTCGTCTTTTCGAACATACGCAAAACCAATATTCGAAACAGCTGTTTACTAATGTGACAAAACTTGCAAATGAATACTTTTGGAAGCAATCCTATTAAACTTTTTAATGAGTTCCGAATTAAAGAAAGATTTTAAAAGACAACATTTATAGAATGAATATAGACGCATTTGGGTGTTAAAATACGTTTAATACGTTTTGTAAATCTTCTTTAAGGGGGGAATTTTGTTTTGCTTAAATCTCTTTAAAAATTACCTAAGAATATGCCCCCAATGTTACAGATGGGAATTTGAAATATTGTCGAAGCTAGAAGGGAAATAGTGACCGAGCACTGGTAGATATGTATGTATATACATACATACATATATGAGCGCTTGAGCAGAAAGCGAAAACTTTGACGCGCAATTTCTCGGTTTTCATTCTTACGATTTTTTGAATTGGCGGTCAAGATAGAAAAAACTAAACGTATGGAATTGGGGCAAAGTTTATTATCTTTGGAATTAAATTATCTTCTATTTAAACAAAAAAAGCTAAGAAAAGTTAAGTTTTAACATACATACATATGTAAATTTTTTGTGGTCAAAACCCTCTTGTTTCTTCAAATTTTAAAATTTTTTAGAATTTTACACTTATTTTTTGAAAATTTCCTAGTTTAACTTGAACAAAGTTATTAACAAATATGAATCTCTTTGAATTTTTTGTTTCCGATAGAAATTGCGACCTGCATACTGCCCGCCGTCCGATAAATGCACATGCGAGATGCATTGGACAATTGCTTCCCTAAGGCAGAATATCAAAGAATTCGTTTCCCAAAAATTTTCGGAAATTTCGCTTTAATCAATTATCTCTTTCCCTCCCAAAAAAAATCGATTTTTAAGCCTCTAAAGCAGGCTCCGCCTTAAATATCCGCATTTTTTTTAAAAACTCAATAATTAAGACATTTTGTTTTTTATTCTTATGTTTTCTCCTATAGAAATAAAGATAAATTAATTCGTAACAATAAAATAACATCAAGTTAAGAAACTTACATTTCAAATCTGTGTGCGATTATCTTCTTGCTTTGTTTCTGACAGCAAAACCGATAAAATTGGTTTCCGTGACACCCAAAACCGATACGAATTCTGTTTCGAATATCAAACCAATAATGTCTGAATTCATGGCACCTACTGCTTTTTTTGATCGGTTTCAATTCTGATTCTGACAACTATAAGATTCCACAACACGCCTGATAATATAAGTTAATAAGACTGCATTTACGATTTTAAGCAGTTCATAAGCATCATAAGTGACCGAATAGATTACATAAATTCTGTACAATGTCATAATTTTATAAGTAATTCAAAACATTATTATAACCAGAATCTGATCGGTGATCTTATATTATGACTTTAATTTATACTTGTACTGAGAACTGTAATTGGTACTTATATATGTCGCAACCGATATTAGCACTTAAGGCCGATTACAAAGGAACCTATTCAGCATTTCGGCAATGTGTCATCGTTCAAAGCCATTGTCAACCACTGACACCCAATTTGAAATCGTCGGGTAGCCAGTGGATATTATTTGTTTTATTGTCGGTTAATTCAAAATTCATGTCATCGGCACAACTGTGACCACTGGTATGCATTCAGGCTGCAGCCCTCAGTCTTCAAGTATAGCTGCGCTTGTATGCTTCCAATGTACATAAGTATATGGAGTATTCAAACATTTCCAAGCTAAATTGCTCATTGATATCCCTTACACATACATATTTCAATGAGGTTAATTGTGCCTTTATGCACTTGTGGGCATATATTATACGTACTATATACGCATACATGCGTGTTATTTGTATGTGCTTATTTGCACAACAAATGAATGCCAACTGCAGCTTTCAAATTTATTGCCGTATGCCACAACAGCATTGTTCTACAAGTAATCCTACAAATGTATGCATTTCAAATTACTTCAATAGATTTCGTAAGAATTATTAGATACATATGGTTATGTACATATACGTGGCTTCTTAATACCATCTTGGAATTTTAATTGCCATTACATAAATAAATTAGTGCATTATATGTGAGTGTGTAAGCATCATTCGACAGGCATTTACTTCGGAATTAGAGAACAAAAACAAATTTTAATCATCGAAAATCGCTTAATTGTTTTTCAAAATATTCTCCATTAAGATTTATATACCTTTGTATGCGTTTTCGAAACACTTTTGCCACTTTGATTGAGGAATCTCCAAAACATGCGTTCTGAACGCACAAACCGCCTCTTCAGTTGTCGAAAAACGTTTATCTCTTAGTTTACTTTTTACGAAAGGGAATACAAAGAAGTCAGAATTCATAATATTTCACGATGCCATAGATGTGTTTCGAAGCTTTGACAAATTGCGCGAACAATTGTGCGCGATCAAATTTTTTACAGCCAATGGTTTACACTAGAGAACTGCAACGAGTAATAAAATTTTGTTGATAATCGGGTATTGATCCGTTACTCTGTCTGATTCTGTCAATTCGATTAATGTACACGAATCGAACCGTTTGTCTTCAAATCAGCGACAGAGAACAACTTTGAATTTCTAGCGATTAGCTTATAAGTACCTGATTTGTTTATGAACTTAAGCAGCAAATACCCGAAATGATGCATACTCTTGCTTCAATGATTGAAATGATCGACAGCGGACGGGTTGTATATCATCCCCTAAACACTTATTTACTCGTGCACTTCTGTTCTATTTCAAATGCATATGTATGTATGTAAATCGAAAATTTGTAACATGCCCACATTTTCATTATGTCACATATTGTTGTTGTTTGCTGTACTCGTAGATTCACTCGTAGTTTATCCGCAGTTTCACATCGATTCAAATAATCGTCGCAACGCTATGAACTGACATGATACGATTTGAACCCAAGCCAGCCGAAGAACAGATTGTTCGTGTTGCATTAAATCAGTTGACGCTGGCGGGTACTCGAATTGATCAACAATGTTGTCTATGATGAATTGAATTGATATGATTGTGTTTTTGGCACGAATGTTAGTTCTGATTTAATCGTACTTGTTGCAGCTCTCTGGTTCACACGCAATGTACGCTAGTCCCACTAATGCTTATAGTTGCCTCTGCCTCACGATAAGTCACATGAAGATCTGGCAATATCAGGTGGAGCACAGCATTAATAGTTTCAGGATCCAAAAATGATTGTGAACAACCTTCACGAAATTCGTCTTGGGTGAGCTACGACCTCTATTGAATTCACTATACCATCAATAAACACTAGTCCTGGATGGAGCTTCATCGCCAAAAGCCGAATTAAGTTCAACGATGCACTTTTGCTGAATGATTTCACGACAAAAGTTGTAAAAAAATGTTTCTTTCTTTGCCGTATGCATATTTCAAGTTATTATAAACAACATAGATCTTCCTCTTCCTCTGTTTCCCCCGGCGGGTACAGCGTCAAATACTTTCAGAGCTGGAGTGTTTTCGTCCATTCGGACAACATGACCTAGCCAGCGTAGCGGCTGTCTTCTAATTCGCTGAAATATGTCAATGCCGTCATATATCTTATACAGCTCATCGTTCCATCGAATGCGATATTCGCCGTGGCCAACGCGCAAACGGCTCGGAGAGGTCCTTCCCGATTCTGACGGAGCTTTTCGTGTTGCTCAACGTCAGTTTACACAGCCGTATTAGTTTTGCGGGGATACCAAATTCAGACATCGCGGCATAAAGGCAGCTCCTTTTCGTGCTGTCGAAAGCAGCTTTGAAATCGACGAAGAGGTGGTGTGTGTCGATTCTTCTTTCACGGGTCTTTTCCAAGATTTGGCGCATGGTGAATATCTGGTCGGTTGCTGATTTTCCAGGTCTAAAGCCACACTGATAAGGTCCAATCAGTTTGATGACGGTGGGCTTTCATCTTTCACACAATACGCTCGATAGAACCTTATATGCGATGTTGAGGAGGCTAATCCCACGGTAGTTGGCGCAGATTGTGGGGTCACCTTTTTTATGGATTGGGAATAGCACACTTAAATTCCAATCGTTGGGCATGCTTTCGTCCGACCACATTTTGCAAAGAAACTGATGCATGCTTCTTATCAGTTCTTCGCCGCCCTGTTTGAATAGCTCTGCCGGCAATCCGTCGGCCCCTGCCGCTTTGTTGTTCTTCAGGCGGGCAATTGCTATTCGAACTTCTTCATGGTCGGGTAATGGAACGTTTGCTCTATCGTCATCGATTGGGGAATCGGGTTCGACTTCTCCTGGTGTTGTGCGTTCACTGCCATTCAGCAGGCTGGAGAAGTGTTCCCTCCATAATCTAAGTATGCTCTGGGCATCGGTGACTAGATCACCTTTGGGGGTTCTACAAGAGTATGCTCCGGTCTTGAAACCTTCTGCAAGCCGCCGCATTTTTTCGTAGAATTTTCAAGCATTACCCCTGTCGGCCAGCGTATCAAGCTCTTCGTACTCACGCATTTCGGCCTCCTTCTTTTTCTGTCTGCAAATGCGTCTCGCTTCCCTCTTCAACTCTTGGTATCTATCCCATCCCGCACGTGATGTGGTCGATCGTAACGTTGCGAGGTAGGCAGCCTGTCTTCTCTCCGCTGCGAGACGGCACTCCTCGTCGTACCAGCTGTTCTTTTGCACTTTTCGAAAACCAATGGTTTCGGATGCAGCTGTACGTAAGGAGTTTGAAATGCCGTCCCACAGTTCCCTTATACCGAGTTGTTGACGAGTGCTCTCAGAGAGCAGGAGTGCAAGCCGAGTAGAAAATCGTTCGGCTGTCTGTTGTGATTGCAGCTTCTTGAAGTCGAAGCTTCCTTGTGTTTGTTGGCGTGCGTTTTTTGCTGCACCGAGGCGGGTGCGAATCTTAGCTGCAAAAAGATAGTGGTCCGAGTCGATGTTAGGACCTCGGAGCGCACGCACATCTAAAACACGTTGAGTCGTGTCTTCCGTCTATCACAACATGATCGATCTGGTTGTTAGTTTTTCGATCCGGAGACTGCCACAGACAAATTTACCACCAATATTATGGCGGAAAGCTAAACTTGAGTTGATTGCTGAAATCGAATTTTGCTTTTCAAACATTGGTACTCTATTGTCTCTATCCGTAGAAGAAGTGCTGGTTTAAAAAACATGGTGCAAAATTTCTATCGACAGGATAATCCTCATAGGCCCAGTTGTTGTGGCGATGGTGATGACTTTGCCAACTTAAACATCTAACGGCAGGTCATAGCAAGCTTTAAAAATATTTTCTGCGGGCACAAAATCAATGAGTAGTTTCGAATTGTCATGTAGGCTTCTCCATTTGGTCAAACCGTATAACGGTACACACTGTAATTGGCGGAAGAAGCTCCGCTTTTACATTCCCTTATGCATTTACTTACTAAATACATACACACATATGGCAAATATGAAAACGTAGCAAACGTGAATGTGTATTTTAAAATATCATTACGTGTTGCATAAGCAAATTGTTGAGTATACCACATTTTTTTAAGTTTTTTCGTAGCCTTTAATTATAGTACTTCGCCTTTCTTATGAGTCATATCTGTTTTACATATATACATATGTACATACATATTACTCGTAAAATCGCCTTGTAAACATATACAAGTATTATGCAAATTAGTTGAACTAATTGCTAACTTTGTGGTTTATCTTTGTAATTCAACGCGTGACAGGTAAACTCACACACACTTACAAAACTACACGAATTGCTTTGAGAGGCTTTACAAATCCGCAATGACTGTCACTCGCAAAGGAAACCGCACTTTCTAATTATAAACGATCAATTATATATACCATACATATCGTCAGCTATCATGCAAAATAACATATCATCATTTTTCATAAGTTGAGAGTCGAAGGGAAAATCTTTATAAATTAGAAACTACTCATATGGAAATGAAATTTGAAATTTGGTTAGAACTTGGCTATATGTGATAGCAGGAACTTAAGATTTTTTTGCTATATATAGTAAGTATCTAATATTATGAAGAGTACTGTAATCAACAAAAAACTTTATTTCGAAATTTTGATGATACTTTGTTTTGCGTTTTAGGTGACGATATCTGCTTTAAGCTTACACAATGTGATTAATTAGAAAATGGAAAATTTAAATATTTCTATATTTAGTTGCTACATAGTTGGTGCTGTTATTGATTGTAAGCCTATTCGTGATTCAAATTACTGAGTGTATTTTAAAGAGTACGAGGGGATTAGAGAACAAAAACAAATATTTGTCATCGAAAATTGCTTTACTGTTTTTTTTATTAAGATCTTTTGTTTGAACCAGTTGTCGAGGACTTTTGCCACTTAGACTGAGGAATCTTCAAAACATGCGTCCTGAACGCATTAACCGCCTTCTTCAGGTGTCGAAAAACGTTTTCCTTTTAGTTTAGTTTTTTCGTACGGGAATAAAAGTTCAAGTCAAGATCGGAGAAAGAACTAATTTTGAACGGCCTTCAGGAAATTCGTCTTGGAGGGATCTACGACTTTGGTCCTTGATGGAACTGAAACGCAAAAAATTTAATTAAGTTGGTCGATGCACTGTACTGAGTTAATCCAGGTCGAAAATGTTCGTGATTTAATTTCATTTCTTTGATAATTTTTAAAGTTACTGTAATCAAAGCACATTGCGCTTGTATGCCAGAATGTTCTGACTATATTACGATGAAGTTGTCAGTTGCCAAATTGCAATACCAGGATATTAAACATTAGAAAGCGTTTCGAATGTAAGGCCGGAGAACCTATTGAAATTTGTGTGAAGCGCTAATATCCTGAACAATGACTACTTCTCAAGAACTACATAACAACGCTCTATCTGGCATCGAAACGGACTAAAAATTATCTATGCGCGTCTCACGAACCTACCAGACTAACCGCTCATTTTTAGGCTCTGGTATAAGTAATTTTGCACCATAAATAGTACTGAAAGGGTAAGATAATCTTTCTTCTTTTAATAAATCCCATATGCAAAAAAATAGTAAGTCCACTATCTGCGCGAAGAAGTTGAATAAAGCACCTTCTAAACCTTTTTTTTGTCTTAAATATGCGAATACCAAATGTAAGTGCAAATGCGTGTACAATTGCCGCGAACCTGAATGCAACCCTAACATAATTATACCAAAACTAAAAGCACCAAACTAGAGCAGGCACCTAAAGGAATTAGCGGGCACTGATGCATCATTAATGTGGAATTACAAAGAGAAATCCTGGTCTGCAGCACAATCGAGAATTATAATAAGCCATCGCTTTAGGCGCTCAAGATTCTAGTTATATAATTATATACATTAGGGCAAACCTAAATGAAATATTATAGTATAAGGTTTTCTAAGTTCTACAATTAATTCTGAAGGAAATATCTTCAACGTCAGTGTATCAGTTATATAAAAAAGAAGTTAATTATTAATTTTACTGAAGTTATTTTTAATTTCTTACGTATTTATTGAAATGAAATTTAAAATTTAACATAAGAACTTTACTTTACTTGAAAATATTTCTTTACTTTGCTATCTTATATGTTACAACAAAACTGTGCTACAGGATTAGCAAGCGGTGCTCCTTAAGTAACTCCAACATTTTAAGCGGTAACCGTGTTTTTTTCTGCTGAGAATTAATATGTTTTCATATAAATTACATTATTTAGAGGAGAGACATGGTGCATTATCGTGGTACAGGAACCAATAGTGGACGAATAGCTTGACGCAATTGAGGCATAACATTGAAATGATGCAATGAACTTAAGTGTATTTATATAATATACTTGTATATGTTCTTACGGGTAACAAAAGTTTGGTACCAAAACTAATGAAATTGGGTTTGTTATGGTTCATTTCTAACCAGAATTTAGCGTAGAGTTCGAATATAAACTTTACTATGCTGTCACTATGCGGTACCATTTTCGCAAATTTCGTTGCGATCAAATTTTTCCGCCTTAAGACAGATGCGTTCTCAGGGATTTTAAACATACATATTAAATTATGAATAATATTAATAATTACTTGTACTGAGAACAACTGCACTGAAAATTGACAATGTTCTCCGATATGCAAACGCAGATGCCTTCACTGTTGTTTTTGTCATTGCCACAATCGGTAATAAGCAGCTTTGCGACCAGAATTGTACGTGACTTCGGAGCAAGAAGAGTTTTCTAGTTGGCTGCTCGCGAACAATCCGAACGCAATTAAATTACTCAGCATTGCCGCTGAGCTGCGCTCGATTAAATAGACTTGATTGTCGTTTGGGTCACAGCCTTCACTTATGTATGTACATATGTACACTGAACATACAATATTTACAATATGTAAAGAAGTTTATGAGAAAATACTCCTTTTCGATACTAATTAAATAATGATAGACGTTTGTTTTCATTTTGTTGATGGCAGCACATTGAAGAGTTTTCGCTATTGTTGGCTAACTGATTAACCCGTGCTAATCGCATGTGTTAATGAGTTTATTTCTTTTCAAGTGTTTATCAGCAGCACCTTTGTAGACGGGTACTCACCATGGAATCCATTCACTCGAACTGTGTTGATTTCGCCCGTTAGTCTCTAAGTCTGCAAGTAGTCATCAATCATCGATGATGAAGGTTGTTGACACGTTTGCACACTAACGAACAAACTGATTCATGTGGCTGAAAGTATCCGTGTAACTGGAAATCTCCATGAAGCTACTGTGAGTTCAAAGTTAACTCGCTTGTCGGAACAGTGTCACTCAACGCTCACATGCTGCTCTCTTCTCATCTGTGTATAAGTGACAAAGCTAAAGTGATTTTCTGCTGGTGTTTACCAGTTCGCAGCATGTCATCTTTCGCTTTATTAGCAATGAAATGCAGCCACAACAAAAGCAAGAACAACTTTCTTGTGTGGCAAAGTGATTTAAACATTTCACTTCCTATGGCATTTTGAATGAAGTTAGCGAAACGTTATCGCGTTCTTCCATCTCGCTTCATCCCCGTTTGCGCACGATTCCGGTGAAAGCGTCAGAAACAATATGTAATTTTAAAGTTAGGAGAAGAAAGTGGCTCAGAGCGTTAATGTCAGTTTTCGATTGATCATTGGCATATTTGAAGTGCAGACGGGCTGCATATGTTACATATGTATATACAGGGAAGGACATCGTTTATATCGGCATGCATTCATTAAAAGCATTTAACAAATAATTCTAAGTGTGTGTTTTCCAAATTGTTTATAAAATCTGTGATATAAATTTTTTATACATACATATGTATATGGATGTGTGCATACATAAAACTAGGATAGCTGATCTACGTTTTAAACTAACTAATGTTCATATGGCAACCAAAAAAAACTTGTACGAGAGATATTTTGACCGTAAAGAATGTGATCTATTACGCTATTTCAGATTTTAAGCTGCAACCAAGATTAACCTTTTGAAAATCTCATCTATTTGTCGTTTGTTTTATAAAAATTATAAACATAAACTCATTTTGATGTTAACAATTACGAAGAATTATAATACATACTATATCATCTTTGAACAGCAAATAAATTATACTTTACGTTGGCAACACCTTCAGCCATGGCACATAAATAGCACACTTGGTCATCAAATAAATAGCATTTATTTGTTCCATAAGTTTATCACTTACGGATTCAAAGAGGCATGGGTTTTATTTTAAAAACGATTCACTTTCTAATTACTAAAACATTAAAATAATAAAGATTATATTATCGTTAAAAAAAGACGTAAACATCGGTATCCTATATGACAGCTGGGACACATAAATAGCACAATCTGAAAAGGGTTAAAAAAAAGACACAAATTTATAAAAATTATTGAAAAATTACACAATATTGCTTACTTCGTTAGTATATTATACTATATCCACTATTTTTATTCACCCATTCACATCTTCGTTGCACGCTCTCCACCAACTTTTGAATACCAAGCCACCTCAATTCCAGCCCATAAATTTTCAAAATTTTTGAATTTTTTGCTTGCTATTTTGGTCTTGATCATTCCATAAATTTTGTATTGGATTCAGCTCCGGGCTTTTTGCCGGCCAATCCAATACTCATTGTCGCGCCAATGCGTTACTACCTTTGCGGTGTGCTTTGGATCATTGCCTTGCATAAATGTCCACTTTACGGGCATATATTCAAAAACAAATAGCTCCATTTTATTTTTCAGTATATCCAAATACTTTGCTTTAAGGTTTTTTTTATACCTAGGGTTAAGGGCCTATTTATCTTGATTTCGTCGTTCCAAAGCACGTTCCTCCAAAATTGTGCTGGTTTGATTCTGTGGGCCTTTGCAAATGTCGTTCGAATTTTGATGTGGCGTTTTGACAATAGTGGTTCCTTCATGCTAACTCGTCCAAAAAGTTGAGCTTCGTTGAGACGTCTTCCTAAAAGCTTTCTAGACACGTCCACACCATATTCATAATTAATTTCGATCATAAAATCTCCGGGTGACTTAAAATGATCGGCTTTGCTCTTCCGTACGATGGTTTTGTCAACACTAATATCGGTTTTACATGGTCTTGGTTTTCTTGGTATCTTTTTGTTGACACATGATGGGTCTTTTTTTGTTGCATAAAGAGCATTATATACCAGTTTTTGAGAATATGGGATTATTTCAGCAATTTCGGCAGGACCTTTCCCTTTTTTGCTCATATCGCACATAAGCGCTCTGTTGTACAATGTGATAAAAGTAAAGCTGCATCGTTCCCTAAGTCCAGACTTCAATCCCATTCAACACTCGTGAATCCATTCAAAAACGAAGTTATGAGCGAGTTAATTTTTACCAGAAGTAAAAATGAGTCAAAAGAATATACATATTTTGAGCTGCGAAATGTGTACTCTTTATTTATGCTCTTAAGACTAACTTATTACATGGTTCTTACTTCTATTTATACTAACTATGTTTACTTATTACTAGTTGATAGTTTGTTAAGATACAGATTATTGTTTACATTTGTTTAGGTTTGTTAATATGCATATATATTGTGTGTTTCGATACATTTGCCTTCTTTTAAGATAAGGTTGTTGTGGTATTCACACTCAATGTTGTTTTGATACTTGTTTGTTTTGGGTTGTTTGTTGTAGTGATAGTGATTTCAATTGTTCCAACTCAAGGTTGTTTTGATGCATTCTCTTTACTGAAACAAAAGGTTGTTTCGTTGTTTGTTACTATTATAAGGAATACGTTCCTTAACTAGCGCACAAAGCGAATAGCAAACAAGTAAGGAAGGACGAAATAAGGGAGTAACCAAATATTTTATACTCCTGCAACTTACAAGAATGAAAGTCAGGTAAGTACCTTCATGTGCAAAATGTCACCAGAGGATTGGAATCCATAACATACTGTATAACAACTTTATATATACTATTAACATGCCACATACTAAAAGGATGTTTCCTAGATTTCACTAAGGTACCTGACATACCATCACCAATGGAGGAAAGCCACTAGGATGTTTGTGTTAGGGGGCTAGGTCAAGTTTTCGCCCAATTTTATTCTTTTAGATACAAAAATACACTGCTATATTTTTATAATGTTATGCTTCCGCCACTTGCAAACTCTGCAACAAAGTTTTATTAAAGCAAACCCATTTTTAATTTACACATTTTTATAAAGGATGCCAAGAATGGCGCTGGTACGTCAGAATCTTCGGATGACTGTGAAACAGAACATTCGCTTGATATTTGGAGCCACCATAAACATTTAGACCACCAAAATATGATATGATCAGGGAAATCCACCGTTGAAAAGATATTTGCTAAGCTGGAAACAGGCAAAATGAGCAATGTAGGTGCCTTGAAAGTTCATAATCCAACAAAAAGAACGAATAACTGATTCTGAGAAGTGTTTAAGTGCTCTCTAATCGGAATAAAGCCGAAATTTTTCGTCAGTGATAGAAATATAGCTCCATCATTTCCCACTGGAGTCCAATCGACAGTCATTCTAGTGGACTGCACATGATGAACCGGTTCTCAGGCGTAGAAAAACGAAAAAGGCGGCTGGAAAGGTTACCACATCAGTCTTTTGGGATGCACGTGGTATAATAAATACTCAGCGACTTATTACTGAGCCAGTTATATTCTATTTCACTGCGTATTTTTGCAGTTCTTTTCTTCTATTTCAAATATTTAGCAATTGTATTATTTTTGACAATACTCTGTTTAAAATTGTACGCATATATTCAAATGATTCCTACAAACATGAATTTTGAACAAATGCTTATGATTTGAAATATAATTTTTGTATTTATGAGTTGTATTAAACTTTGACAGAAAGAGATAAAAGGTATCCTATGTCCTTACCCTGGCTCTAAGCTACTTCCCCACCAATTTTCAGCCAAATCGGTTCAGCCGTTCTTGAGTTATAAATGGTGTAAACAACAACTTTCTTTTATATACTATATATAGATTAGAGCAACGGAAGTTCAAGTGAAAATGTATCTTAGATCAGCTGTTGAAAAGTGTTTTTCCGGAGTTGTGTAAACAGGTTCTAAATATTTACCCATTGTGGCCACTTCAGTTCCGAGTAAACGATTGTTTTCTAATGCCGGAGCAACTATCACAGAGCAGAGAAACCGCTTGACAGGGAAAAGTCCTTCCAAGTTGTTGTTATACTCTCGCAACAAAGTTGCTAAGGAGAGTATTATATGTAGTTTTGTTCACATAACGGTTGTTTGTAAGTCCTAAAACTAAAAGAGTCAGATATAGGGTCATATATACCAAAGTGATCAGGGTGACGAGTAGAGTTGAAATCCGGATGTCTGTCTGTCCGTCCGTCTGTCCGTCCGTCTGTCCGTCCGTCCGTCTGTCTGTCCGTCCGCCTGTCCGTCCGTCCGTTCGTCCGTGCAAGCTGTAACTTGAGTAAAAAATGAGATATCATGATGAAACTTGGTACACGTATTCCTTGGCTCCATAAGAAGGTTAAGTTGGAAGATGGGCAAAATCGGCCCACTGCCACGCCCACAAAATGGCGGAAAACGAAAACCTATAAAGTGTCATAACTAAGTCATAAATAAAGGTATTAAAGTGAAATTTGGCACAAAGGATCGCATTAGGGAGGGGCATATTTAGACGTAATTTTTTTGGAAAAGTGGGCATGGCCCCGCCCCCTACTAAGTTTTTTGTACATATCTCAGAAACTACTATAGCTATGTCAACCAAACTCTACAGAGTCGTTTCCTTCAGGCATTTCCATATATATTTCCACGCCCACCTCCCATACAAAGGTTATGTTGAAAATCACTAAAAGTGCGTTAACCGACTAACAAAAAACGTCAGAAACACTAAATTTTACGGAAGAAATGGCAGAAGGAAGCTGCACCCAGGCTTTTTTAAAAATTGAAAATGGGCGTGGCGTCGCCCACTTATGGACCAAAAACCATATCTCAGGAACTACTAGACCGATTTCAATGAAATTCGGTATATAATATTTTCTTAACACCCTGATGACATGTACGAAATATGGGTGAAATCGGTTTACAACCACGCCTTCTTCCAATATAACGCTATTTTGAATTCCATCTGATGCCTTCTCTGTATAATATATACATTATGAACCAATGATGATAACGGAATAAAACTTTACATAAATACGGTATTTGAAAAATATGTAAATGACGTATAATGAAATCTCGATTATCACTTTATCATGCGAGAGTATAAAATGTTCGGTGACACCCAAACTTAGCCCTTCCTTACTTGTTTTTAAAATCGTTTTTAAATAAATAATGTTTTGTGTGTTCAAAAACCATTTATACCTATTATTTATTTAGAAAAGGTTTTAACAGATAGCTAATAAAATATATCAATAGAGGCGTACTAACTGTTGCAATTCATTTATTTATGCTTTTCAAACTAGTTTCTTATGCTCATTATTAATGTATAAAGTTTAAAAATATATCGATGTTGCGATACATCGAAGTTTCAATGGTCTTTTGATGCTTTGATTTTGAAAAAACATCGAAATATCGAACCATCGATGTTTCACTTTACGATATTTGCATCCCCAAATGTCACACACCAAATTTGTTTGAAATCGGTCAGGCGGGTCACGATATATGCGTTTCACCTAAAAGTGGGCGGTGCCACGCCCATCGTCCAATTGTCCGCACATTGGAGCATTTACCCTCAAAAACCGGACAAAATTGAAAATTACAAACTTCAGCGATGCTACTCAAAATTGATTGTTTTGGTACCAAATAACCGTTCTACAATGAACCGATTAAATGAATGACCTTCAGCGCCCTATATTGTCACACAATTAGTCGGAACCTAGCCTTCGTTAAGTACGCACATCCTTATTCACGATACTCTCAGTGCTCTCGATATCGCAAGTGCTTTTTGTGTTGCTTGAAGTGAATTCTGGAAAATATTTTTTTTTATGGATTCTGGACAACATGGTATGTATCTAATATTAATAATGTAAATATCAATTTTGTTTTTTCGGGAAAATAATTAACCATCAAAAAAATTAAAAAAAAGAAATTTGTGTTTTTGTTATAGTGTAGGGAGAGGTCGACCTATAAATTATTTGTTTTACTAAACTACAAGGTTTCTGCTTAATAATGGGTTGTCAAAAAAGTCTTGCGGTATTTTTATTGAATTTTTTTTTTTATTGAAATTGAAATAAATTTTTGATGACTCATGCCCAGCTCTTGACCGATGCTACGGTTGCTACTATACCGGTCTCTTTCGACCAATTCAGCGATTTTATCGCAATTTTCGACGACCGGCCTTCCTGAGCGTGGCGCATCTTCGACCACCTCTACAGCAGAACGAAAACGTTGAAACCATCGTTGTGCGGTGGAAATGGAAACTGTATCGGGTCCATAAGCTGCACAAATTTTATTGGCGGCTTGAGATGCATTTTTGCCTTTATCGTAGTAATACTGTAATGCCGTATTTTCTCTTTATTTTGCTCCATGTTTGCGACGCTATAACTCACGAACGACTTAAAAGAAACGACAATCAATCAAACACGTGTTAGCGCGTGAAATGAGCTTTCCAAAAAGGTATGGCATGACCCGATGCGACGAATAAAACTAGAACTACGCGCTTTCAGCGCCAACTAGCGAAAATACAGCAAGACTTTTTTGTCAACCTAATATATAAGCTTAAACATTTACTCCATCTTTCCCCCCCTTTAAAAATGCGCGTTGAATTAGGTTGGTCACTTGCATAAAATGAGTACTGCTTTATTTATTTTTTTTTAATTAAATACTGAAATCCTGCTAAATTATTCTAGACGGGTGGTATACGTATATAGATAGTATTAGGGGGCTCTATCGGAGCCGGTGTGAAAATTAGAAAATGGGCGTGGCACCGCCCACTTTTTGGTGAAATCCCTTATCTCGGGACGCGACAGACCGATTTCGACTAAATTTAGTCTGTAATATTCTTTTAATATTGAATGTGAAAATGAGAGAAATCGGACTACAATCACAACTACTTCCAATGTTACACAATTTAAAATTCCTTTTGATTCTTCCACTTTCCAGTACACAAATTAAGAAGTAATTGATAAAACGGAATAAAATTTTGCGGTCATAATTCCCTTTTGATCAAAAATTGTTCAAATCCAACCAAAAATGTTCAAGTCCATGGGTAGGTATCGAATATCTGGACCCATGTACGTATAGTTGACTTTTGATCGAAAATATCGGTCATTATGTGGGATATGCAATAGAAATTCAGACAGAATCTGAATATCGAAATGGGTTGAATCGGGCCAATATTTCCCTCAGCCCCCATAAACATAATATAAAAATTTTCGAACTTATAGGTGACTTTATGCTGGATATATCCGCCAATATTTGGGCCAACTCAATGAAAATTGCAGTGTATTTTCGCGCCTAAAATAAATACAATGGGCGAAAACTTGACCCTTCCCCCATATAACTATTACCAAGATTTTCGAACATCCACTTGACCATGCTCCATATGATTGGTGATGTACATGAGGTACCTTAATGAAACCCAGGAACATATTTTGAGTATGTGGCATGTTAGTAGAATATGGGATGAGCAAAAATATATTATATAAAATCTGGTCGAACTACCCCCTACACAAATATGTATATTCAATATAAAATGTTCGGTTTCACCCGAAATTAGCCCTTCCTTACTCGTTTTATTTTAATATATTGCCTTACTATATTCAATCATGCATTTTTATTTATTTTCATTCATAAAATCACTTTAAATAATTTTGTCCGGTTTTTGAGACCAAATGCTCCTATGTGCACCGACTCGATTAAACCTTCTCGTACCATCTCGGAAGTAAAAGTTAATATCTCTGGCATATTTAGTTATTGATTTATTGCGCTTTCAGTGTTTTACATTAAACATGTTAAAGGGCGACCCACTTTTCCAAAGTTTTCCCACGTGACCCTTGTTATTGCGATCGCCTGTGCCAAATTTCAGTTTTATAAAATTTATTTAGTGCTTAGTTATGGCATTTTTTAGGTTTTCGGTTAACGACGTTTTGTGGGTGTGACAGTGGTTCGATTACGCCCATCCACGAACCCGTAATTTAATTTGTACTAGGAAACCGGCATACTAAGTTTAATCAAGATATCTAAATTTTTACTCAAGTTATAGCTTGCACAGACAAACAGACGGTAATCCGGACTTCCACTTTTCTCGCTTTAGGTGATACGTACAATCGTTAGGTCGAATAAAACCATTATACTTTGTAGCAGCAGGCTGTACTCGTAGAAGTATAAAAATCATAAGAATATCATATAAATAATTTATTTGGAAATAAATCATTTTCGTAAAAGAAGAATTAATTATGAATTGTATTAATAAGAATTTATGAAGCAAACCAAAGGAAATTCTTTGTAATTTTTTTTTATTTCTTACGTCCGACGTCCGTTCATGGAGACAATCTTATTAATTTTATGTGGTATTTTTGGCTCTGTGCATTAGCTTGTAAGAATGAAACTATTATTTGTGTATATTATATATATATATATGAAATAAATAAAGTAATTTTACAAACTTGTTTTGTATTTTATTGAAATAAAAAAATGTAAAGAAAGCAAGCCAAACTGCTGCCCTAAAATTTTTGCACTCTAGGCAATTGCCTAACTTTTCCCATATGGACGGACTCCCTTTATAACAAATAGAATGACAACTCGCGACTAAATGATTGTTTCGGTTCAGTGAATTTTTTTCTTGATTATTCCGATACTTGAGAATTTTTTTTGTATTCACTTACATTTTTTACCTTTTCCCTTCAAGTAGAAGTGGCTAAAAGCGAAACTGGATGAAGTAAAAGAAGGCTACATTTGGCAAAAACCTCAGCAAAACAACGAGGGAATAGTAAATACCATACATTACAGGATATTGACTACTTACAGGTATAGGCATTCGTTTTATATTTCATTGTTCTGTGGGAAATTAGGAGAGATTTCACAGTTGAAAATTCAAATTACCAAATCGATAAATGAAATGGTTTTATAATAATATAAGAAACGCGATCAGAACCAGACAACAAAGGATTTATTCCTAAGCCATTGATTTAACAATGAAAATTCTTAAAATGCTCGAAACTACTATTAGGTCTACAACTTTGCTTCCGCCGTTTTCCAATATATGTATGTATGTCTTTAGGGTCAAACACTGGTCGATTAAATCGTTTTATATCGATCTTGAACATTTGTGTCAACACTAACTCAACAAAATATTTGTGGAGATCTGTTTGCATCCAAAACTTATTCTCAACTGAAAATGTCACTTTTTGAGCGAACTCTCGACATTTGCGGGAAATTTTGCTTTTCTTTTTTAATTCCAAGAAAAGTGCGGCTGTGGCTCATGGAATGTTTTCGGATTCGTACGGTGAGGCTGTCCTAAGTGAAAGGACATATCGCGAATGGTTTTAACGTTTTAAGAATGGTGATTATGAAGTCGAAGACCGGCAGGGTGGCGGAAGGGAGAAGATTTTCGAAGATGCTGAATTGGAAGCATTACTCGACCAAGATGTGTTTCAAGCCCAAGAGGAATTGGCCGAATCGTTGCAAGAGACACAGCAAGCCGTATCAAAATGCCTCAAAGCCATGGGGATGATACAGAAACATGGAAACTGGGTTCCTTACGACTTGAAACCAAGAGATGTCGAACGTCGCTTCTTTGCATGTGAACAGCTGCTTCAAAGGCACAACCGAAAGGGATTTTTAAATCGCATTGTAACTGGCGGCGAAAAATGGATCCACTACGATAATCCTAAGGGAAGAAAGTCATGGGGAAAGCCTGGACATGCCTCCACGTCGACGGCAAAACCGAACATTCACGGCGCCAAGGTCATGCTCTGCATTTGGTGGAAGCCAAGTGAAACCATCACAGGAGATTGATACCGAACGCAATTGATGTGTTTGAGCCGAGCACTAAAAGAAAAACGGCCACAGTACGAGGAAAGACAGGGTAAAGTCATTCTCCAGCATGACAATGCTCGGCCTCACGTCGCAAAGGTGATCAAAAAATATTTGGAGACGCTGAAATGGGAGATCTTACCCCACCCGCTGTATTCTCCAGACGTTGCGCCATCTGACTACGACTTGTTCCGATCAATGGAAATGACTCGAAAGATGAGGAGTTCTTTCTTCATGGAATACGCATGCTGCCAGAAACATGGTCAAAAGTAGCAGCTAGTGACGGCCAATATTTTTAATAATATTTTTGTAACCGTTTATATACAATAAAGCCTTAAATTTAAAAAAAAGCGGAAGCAAGTAGGAGACCTAATAGTTAGATGAAAATTCTTTTACGCTCAATATCCGATTAGATACAAAATCTTATATCAGAAATATCAACAAGAAAATATCTTATCAATAAGCTTATTCACCTAACGGGTGTTTGTAACATTTGAAAGTAATCAAAATAGATATAGCGTTGCATACATATACTAAGTAATCAGGATAACGAGACGAGTTGAATTTCGAATGTATGTCGTTCCTCTGTCTTTACTTGAGTACAAACTGAGAAATCTTGTTGAAGCCTTTATTGCATATGGGCGGAATCGGATAACTGCCATGCCAACAAAATGCTTTTAAGCGAAAACCTTTAAAATGCTCTTGAATTTGGTGCGTAACATTATTCAAATATTTGTATGTGACACTGAAAAAATAGTCGAAATTGGACTACAACGTCGCTTTTTAATTATATATGATTTTTTAACTTTAAATTATACATATATAGATAAGCTTTGGCCAAATTGTCTTTAAAGTATACCATGTTCTAGCTAAGAACGATTGCAATCGGACCATACATTTTCAAGCCCCAAGTACCGAATATGTGGACTTAATAAATGGATAAGATCAGTTCCATAGCCACCATACGAGTTTCCATACTATACAGATTTCAGGCTTTTCAGTTGACTTTAAACAGTTCAGCCGCTTGCTGAATAAGAATGAAACGGTCTAGGTCACAACACTTAATGATCACTCGAATGGAAACTGCGCATCCAGTTACTTTTCCTTCTTTTGCCAATATTTCAAATTTCGTGCGATTGATTTATGTTTATGTAAGATATGTATGTTATATCTATTTGAATTAGTTAGTTTGATTTTAATATAAGTATCTATGTCATGAACAAAAATGTAATAATGAAACTAATTGAGTCTGCGACCTGTAATAGAAGAGAATAAGATACCAAACATGGTTGAAATCCAAGCGGTTTTGTAATGTAAAGTTCTGCAACACTTGAAAGTATTTCATCGCCTTTGATCCTTGCGCAAGTATAAAATGTTCCATTACACCCGAACTTAGCCCATTTATATTATTATTTACGTATCCATTGGCTTTTTAATTCAAAACGCCTCACTGTGAAGTCTTATTGCTTTTTGCGAGTCGACAAAAAAATAAATTTTCCCTTTAAAATAGAAAATAATTTTCATATTTCGTCGTTATTAGTCTGAGCCATCGCCACAATCGACTTAAACGAGTATTTCACCTGCAAAAAATATGACAAGTCTAGAATGTGTCTGCGATTATTCGCTAAGAAACGCATGACTAATGGCTCTTTTGCCCCTCTTATTTGGAACGAACTCTTCCCTTTTGTTCAATTAGGACATAATATGAGACTAATTGTAGCTTTTTGTACCCGAAATACTCAAAAAAGTCTTAACTCTATTTGTCACGAAATCATATACATACATACATTATGTTATTGCGGCTAGTTTAGATTAAATATTAATGTTACATTTTCAGTTGATGTGGTACACCAAATTAAATATTTAAAAAACTAATCAAAGTATATTTCTAAACTTACAATATTTGTTTGTTAGTGATACCTGATTTTATTCTAAAAATAATCCATTCCCACCCAATAGTGAACCATAGAGAGTGCTTCCTGTGTATTCTCTTTAGAGAGTACTCTCACATTATTTCTAGATCTATATGCCTTTCAGCCGTATATAGTACATATGTAGATCTGTGCATTTGAATGTGCATACGAGTAAGTATACTTACGTATACAAATAAGAAGGGTATAGATCCGGGACGAAAAAGCTGACCCCTAGAAAATACACACAGTTTATTCACATTGCGCAAGGATATGAATTTCCGTTTTCTGCTTAAGTGCTTTTATTGTTTATTGCCTGGCAGAATTTCGGTGAATTGCGGCAATTTATCCGAAGGGGCCTGCCCACAAAAGCACAAACTAATAAATAGATATTTGTATATATTTATTTATGTGAATGTATCTAACTGCATCTTTCAGATAGTACCCAGCTCTGAAAGTTCTTTATTTCGGTTTAGTAAAATAGGATATTCACTGTTATTGCCGTTTTGTTTTAGACTAAAGCACCCGTATTTGTATATATGTATGCAGAGGTTTAGGTTTAGTTATTCATTTGCCATTCGTAGGAATACCTTGTTGACATAGGGGCTTATAAGTGAATGCTTTCATTCCACTTATGTTAGTTGTTATTGTTTTCTCAAATGGATTGTTAAAAAACCATGGCGTAGCTATCTGAATCTTTTATGCCGATTCTGACGGTGACCCATGGAGAATATTTGTTTGTAGTTTTCAAATGTGTACATACATATGTATATGTTGAGTGAAATACATTCGTATGGTTGTGTTACATTTCCTCTGTTTTATTGCTTGCCTTTCTCATTTCCGGTTTGCAATTCGATGCTGTTGGGAGTGCGACTCTGCCCCTTTGACGTTGAACTAGATATTGGTTTGAAGCGTTTTGTCACTCAACAATTTTTGACTTCCTCTGAAATTTGGCAAATGGAAAGCGACTGACAAGTGCTAAAAATTAAATTTGTTCTCTTGATGGTGTCGTCACGGTTGTTGCACTTTACATCTGCAGTGCAGCTAACAAATTGTCATATTATTATAAAGTTGAGCTACTTTTAAACCGCTGATAGTTTTGCAAATTATGTTTTGCCATGTGATTTTGTAAGTTTATTGCATCATTCTAATATGTCATGATACCATATATAAACAATCTTCAAGTTAAATAATTGGTTGAATTAAGTAACCTGAAAAATGAGAAAATATCTTTAGCTGAAATTTTGACCGCTCAGTTTGAATGGCAGCAATATATTAAATAATACGGCTGTGTAACCTGATGCTGAGCCTAACCAAAAGCTCGGTCAGGATCGGAAAGGACCCCTCCGAGCCGTTCGATACCAAACGAAGTTTCAGACAAGGCGACTCCTTTTCGTGTGACTTCTTCAATTTGCTCTTGGAGAAAATAATTCGAGCTGCATAACTAAATAGGGAAGGTACAATCTTCTATAAGAGTGTACAACTGCTGGCGTACGTCGATGACATATCATTGGCCTCAACATCCGCGGCGTTAGTTCTGCTTTCATGCTGGATAAGGCAGCAAAGCAAATGGGTTCTTCTGTCATCAAACAAACAGTGATTGCACTCGCGACTAGGCTCCCACGTCACTGCTGATAGTCATACCCTCGAAGTCATATATAATTTCGTCTATCTTGGAACACTATCAATAATGTCAGCCTCGAAATCCAACGTAGAATAACTGTTGTCAACAGGTGGCAATTCAGAAGTAAAGTCCTCTTTCGACGAACAAAAACTAAACTCTATGTGTCACTCATTATTCACGTCCTGCTATATGGTGCAGAGGCATGGACGATGACAACATCTGATGAGTCCACCTTTCGAGTTTTTCGAAGTAAAGGTTCTGCTAAAGATTTATGGTCTTTGCGCATTGCCCACAGCGAATACCGCATTCAATGGAGCTAGGAGCTGTATGAGATATACGACGACATTGACATAGTTCAGCGAATTAAAAGACAACGGCTACGCTGGCTAGGTCATTTCGTCCGAATGGACGAAAACACTTCAGCTCTGAAAGTTTTCGACGCAGTACCCGTCGGGGGAAGCAGAGGAAAAGGAAGATCTCCACTCCGTTGGAAAGACCAGGTAGAGAAGGACCTGGCTTCGCTTGGAATATCCAATTGGCGCCACATAGCAAAAAGGAGAAACGACTGGCTCGCTGTTGGCGGCTGTAATCGCGTAAGCGGTTTCTACGCCAGTAAACAAGAATTGATCAAAACTCCAGGTATCGAATATACTTATGGACCTTAGTTTATTTTGCGAGCTTTTTCAATTCTAATCTGATAATAATTTGTTCGTGTGCCAAAATTTGGTTGAATCGGATCAATAAGTTTCTTAGTCCCCGTGTACCCGCTGCTTTGTGTTCTTCAGGCGAGTAATTGCTATTCGAATTTCTTCATGATCGGGCAATGGAACGTCTGCTCCATCGTCATCAATTAGGGAATCGGGTTCGTCTTCTCCTAGCGTTATATTTTCACTGCCATTCAGCAGACTCGAGAAGTGTTCCCTCTACAAGAGTATGCTCCGGTCTCGAAACCTTTTGTTAGTCGCCGCATCTTTTCGTAGAATTTTCGACCATTAGCCCTGTCGGCAAGCTTGTCAAGCTCTTCATACTCAACCATCATCTCGCTTCCCTCTTCAACTCTCGGTATCTATCCTATCACGTAACTGTTGTGGTCGATTGTAACGTTGCGATGTAGTCAGTCTATTTGCTTTTGCAGTTATATGTAGATTAATTTTGGTCATAAGTTAGCACACTTCAAGGGCAATATTCGCGCAAAGTTAGACCCGATACATTTATTGGTGCTTCATTTCAATACTGGAAAGTGAAAAAAACTTATTGGATTTAAAATTTTTCAATATGTAGTAATGAACTAGGCATATTAGCTCAAATGGACATTTTAAGGCGGAAAATATTGGACTCTGCCAGGAATACATACAAAGCTACGTGAGAAAGATGTAATATCTGATTGATTGATCAATTCTCAACCGAAGAAGTAATAAAAGAAATGTTATAATAAGTTAATAATTTTTCTTTATAAAGTGTAAATCATACTGGCAGGAAATTTGCAAAAGTTGGGTTAGTAAATATTAAACACTTGCATATCAATATCATATAAAATGCAATAATTTCCTCTTTGAAATAAAATAAATACTTTCCATCGTCTATTCACATATCTATAATTTTTCCAATAAAAAAAACATTAATAACGTAAATTAAGATTATATCGTATGTATATAAGATCGGGTATTGTTGGCTGCTCCGTACATCTGTCTGTCGGTGCAAGCTTTAAGTTGAGTAAAAATTAAGGTATCTTGATGTAACTTTGTCCAGATATTCCTTGTCCCCATAAAAAAATGGGCGTAATCATACGACTGTCACGTCTACAAAGCGTCAATAATCGAAAATCCGTCAATTGCTACATCTAAGCCGCAAATTATGCTCTAAGATACAAAATTGTAATTTGGTACAACGAATAGTATTAAGGAGATGCAGCTGTGGTTTTGATAATCTTTAAAACGTGTGCGAGGCACCTCCCTCTAATAGGTTTAATGTACATATATCCCAAACCATTCAAGCTACATCCCAAAATATTCACAGGACAAATTCGTCGGACACCTCTTACGGCAGTGTGAAAATTGGTGAAATCGGTTGATAATCTCTCCCACTCCCCATATAATGGTTATGTTAAGAAACACTAAAAGTTTAAGAAACCAATTATCAATTATATTTAACGCCCAGCCTATATAAATTTGACAGTTGTTGAAACATTAGTTTGTGAATTACATACATATATCATTTTGAGTGAAGCATTTGTTATTATGAAAAAATGGAGTAATTTTAAGTAATGATGATGTTAGCTTGACGACGAGTTTTTGAACAATAGTGGAATAAGCACCGAATACGATAACCGCAGTAGACTTTCTATTGAGGCTGTTAGTGGACTACACACGATGAAACCGGTCCAAAACGTTGAAAACGCAACAGTTGGCTGGTAAGGTTATGGTGTCTGTATTTTGGGAAGCGCATGGAATAATTTTATTGACTACCTTGAATATGCGGTATAAAGCCACCCGCAAGTTCGAAAATCTTTATATTATGTACCAGGGGGCTATGGAAAGTATTGACCCGTTTCAAGTCATTTGAATACCACAGACATTCTACTATCAGAAAAGAATTCTCGCCAAATTTCAATTACATATCTCACATTTTTGCCCCTATTTTCTGTTAAAAGTCAACGATAGCTACAGGGGTAAGCATAATCGATACCCAGGGGCACAGTTTTTATTGGATTTGGATAATTTTTATACTCTCGCAACAATGTTGCTAACGAGAGTATTATAGTTTTGTTCTCATAACGGTTGTTTGTAAGTCCTAAAACTAAAAGAGTCAGATATAGGGTTATATATACCAAAGTGATCAGGGCGGCGAGTAGAGTCGAAATCCGGATGTCTGTCTGTCCGTCCGTCCGTCTGTCCGTCCGTCTTTCCGTCTTTCCGTGCAAGCTGTAACTTGAGTAAAAATTGAGATATCATGATGAAACTTGGTACACGTATTCCTTGGCTCCATAAGAAGGTTAAGTTCGAAGATGGGCAAAATCGGCACACTGCCACGCCCACAAAATGGCGGAAACCGAAAACCTATAAAGTGTCATAACTAAGCCATAAATAAAGATATTAAAGTGAAATTTGGCACAAAGGATCGCATTAGGGAGGGTCATATTTGGACGCAATTGTTTTGGAAAATCGGATTATAACCACGCCCACCTCCCATACAAAGGTTATGTTGAAAATCACTAAAAGTGCGTTAACCGACTCATAAAAAACGTCAGAAACACTAAATTTTACGGAAGAAGTGGCAGAAGGAAGCTGCACCCAGGCTTTTTTTAAAAATTGAAAATGGGCGTGGCGCCGCCCACTTATGGACCAAGAATCATATCTCAGGAACTACTAGACCGATTTCAATGAAATTTGGTATATAATATTTTCTTAACACCCTGATGACATGTACGAAATATGGGTGAAATCGGTTCACAACCACGCCTTCTTCCAATATAAAGCTATTTTGAATTCCATCTGTTGCCTTCTCTGTATAATACGAGTATAAACATTAGGAACCAATGATGATAGCGGAATAAAACTTTACAAAAATACGGTATTTGAAAAATATTTAAATGACGGATAATGAAATCTCGATTATCACTTTATCATGCGAGAGTATAAAATATTCGGTGACACCCGAACTTAGCCCTTCCTTACTTGTTAGTTATAAGATGGCACACTTCTAAGGCATTATCCATGCAAAGTTTTATCCTGTTATATTATAACGAGTGGCGCAAAAGTCAGTAGAAGATCTGAAGATGCTATAAATTTTGCAATTGACCTCTAATGTCAGTTCTGTTTTGACTTTTTTGTAATAAACACGTGCGAAATACACGTAAATTAACAATGATACGCTACACTGCGTGTCACAACCGATATGCTGAATGTTGCATTTCCCGAGCGCCTAATCTCCCGTTTTGGCGACTTGCACTGGGCAGCAAGATCGCCTGATTTGACCGCTCCAGACTTCTTTTTGTGGGGCTTTTTGAAGTTGCGGGTTTATGCCACCAAGCCTCAGACTCTTGCAGCTCTTAAAGACAATATCCGTCAAGGTGATGGAAAATGCCATAAAAAGGGCTCAAATGACAATCAACTGCGGCGGCGGCCATTTACATGATATCATATTCTCGACCTGATGTAAAAAAATTTAAAAGACCAAATAAAAGTAATCCAAAAGCAGAATCAAAGTTTTCCATTTTTTAAAAAAGTTTTTCATTTTCCAAAAAACATCGGAAGATAATTTTTGCGCCACCTGTTATTAACTGCTTCTTGATTTGTAGACTGGAAAATGAAAGAATCAAATAGATCTTAAAATTGAGTTATACGGAAAATAGGTGTGATTGTAGTTTGGTTTCGCCAACTTGTACACTGTGACGTAGGAATATTAAAATAATGTCGTGTTCTTTAAACAATTTTATTATATTGGACGCTCTTTAAATGATTACGCACTCGTTTTACTTTGTCCACATATTGGCCGCATATATTGCTGCCACTCTATTTTATTTATAATGTTGCCAGAATATAAAATTTACATATTTATAAAGCTGCCACAGTTCGACCATCCAGCCTTGTAATCGTCACGATTACGCTTTCATTAGACAGACTATTGTTTAACCAAGGTTTCATATTTGCTACTTCCCATATTCCTTCATATGGAATTCGGCTAAGTTGAACCTAAGTAAATACCTGTCATTAGGAAGTATGCTGCAAACTCTAGAGGGACCTTTGAACATGGGGGCAATCTTTTTACATACACCTGGAGTACTTATATAATTTTTTACCAAAACATAATCTCTTTCCATATACTTTCTTCGCGTCCGGTGTTTATCTTTCAATTTATTATAATTTTGAGACTGTGAAATATTTTCTTCTGCCTTATCCCTAATTTCTGCTAAGTTACGTTAATTTTTGTTCAAAACATTTTCTCTTAGTCTTTCTCTAAGAAAGTCAACGACAATTCCCCTTTGTGAAACTCCGAAAAGTAGTTCGCTTGGAGTTGTACCTATGAGTATACTACGTTGCATCTTATTGTTTATAGCATACTACATATAAGTATGTCCGGTAAAATATTGTCTAAGCTAAAATTAGAGCCAGCGCTGGTTAGTTTTGCTACCATTGGTGCAAGACTACGATTAAATTAAATTTTCTAAAAAATTTTCACTTCAACACTTCAGGCAGTTTGAAATATATTGTTTAATTTTTTCCTTCATTTTGGAAACCAATATTTTATTATAACACTGAAAACTTTGTCACTTCCCATATGACCCATTTCATCGTGATACTTTCACAATAAATGTTCTTCCATTTCAATTGGTATATATTAGGTCTACAACTTTGCTTCCGCCGTTTTCCAATAGATGTCGATTGTAGGTCGATTAAATCGATTAAACCGTTTTGTATCGATCTTGGAGATTTGTGTCAACATTAACTCAATATAAAATATTTGTAGAGATCTGTTTTCATCCCAAACTTATTGTCAACTGAAAATGTCACTTTTTGAGCCGAATTCTCGATATTTGCGGGAAATTTTGCTTTTCTTTTTTAATTTCAAGAAAAGTGCGGCTGAGGCTCATCGAATGCTTTTGGATACCTACGGTGAGGCTGTCCTAAGTGAAAGAACATGTCGCGAATGGTTTCAATGTTTTAAGAATGGTGATTATGAAGTCGAAGACCGGCATGGTGGTGGAAGGGAGAAGATTTTCGAAGATGCTGAATTTGAAGCATTACTCGACTAAGATGCGTTTCAAACCCAAGAAGAATTGGCTGAATCGTTGCAAGTGACACAGCAAGCCGTATCAAAATGCCTCAAAGCAATGGGGACGATTCAGAAACATGGAAACTGGGTTCCTTACGACTTGAAACCAAGAGATGTCGAACGTCGCTTCTTTGCATGTGAACAGCTGCTTCAAAGGCACAACCGAAAGGGATTTTTACATCGCATTGTAACTGGTGGCGAAAAATGGGTCCACTACGATAATCCTAAGCGAAGAAAGTCATGGGGAAAGCCTGGACATGCCTCCACGTCGACGGCAAAACCGAACATTCACGGCGCCAAGGTCATGCTCTGCATTTGGTGGGACCAGCTGGGGCGATATATTATTCTCCAGACGTTGCGCCATCTGACTACCACTTGTTCCGATCGATGGCATACGGTCTAGCTATCGAGCACTTCAGTTCTTATGAAGAAGTCAAAAATTGGATTGATACTTGGATCGACTCGAAAGATGAGGAGTTCTTTCGTCACGGAATACGCGTGCTGCCAGAAAGATGGAATAGTAGCTAGCGACGGCCAATATTTTAAAAAACATTTTTGTAACCGTTTTTATATGTACAATAAAGCCTTAAATTTACAAAAAAAAACAGCGGAAGCAAAGTTGTAGACCAATAAAGTGGTATATTTTGCCCGTTTTTTCTATAAAAAAATCCATTACGCATTTCAAAATCACCACTTTCCCTATTTTCCAACTCTCCCCGGATTCCAATAATTTTCCTATCCCGTTTTTCACAAATTTACAGATTTTGCTCAAACGAGTTTTCTTCAAGAACTAGGATGTGATTAAGTGCGTCTGTTTCTATTACGATGTTCGAGAACATATTGAAAATTTTGCAATTCTTCTTATTTAAAGTTAGTGTGGGTCCATAAATAATTGCAACTGTTTCCAGCTCAAAGCTGTGGTATTTAGATTAGGGCTTGTCGTCGCTCTTTTTATACCCTGGACAGGGTATATTAGGTTTGTCACGAAGTTTGTAACACCCAGAAGGAATCGTCGGAGACCCTATTAAGTATATATATAAATGATCAGTATGTCGAGCTGAGTCGATTTAGCCATGTCCGTCTGTCTGTCCGTCTTTCTGTCTGTCTGTATATATACGAACTAGTCCCTCGTTTTTTATACTCTCGCAACAAAGTTGCTATGGAGAGTATTATAGTTTTGTTCACATAACGGTTGTTTGTAAGTCCTAAAACTAAAAGAGTCAGATATAGGGTTATATATACCAAAGTGATCAGGGTGACAAGTAGAGTTGAAATCCGGATGTCTGTCTGTCCGTCCGCCCGTGCAAGCTGTAACTTGAGTGTAAAAATTGAGATATCATGATGAAACTTGGTACACCTATTTCTTGGCTCCATAAGAAGGTTAAGTTCGAAGATGGGCAAAATCGGCCCACTGCCACGCCCACAAAATGGCGGAAACCGAAAACCTATAAAGGTCATAACTAAGCCATAAATAAAGATATTAAAGGTGAAATTTGGCACAAAGGATCGCATTAGGGAGGGGCATATTCGGACGTAATTTTTTTGGAAAAGTGGGCGTGGCCCCGCCCCCTACTAAGTTTTTTGTAGATATCTCGGAAACTACTATAGCTATGTCAACCAAATTTATAGAGCCATTTCCTTCAGGCATTTCCACGTAAAGTTCAAAAATGGAAGAAATCGGATAATAACCTCGCCCACCTCTCATACAATACATACAAAGGTTATGTTGAAAATCACTAAAAGTGCGTTAACCGACTAACAAAAAACGTCAGAAACATTAAATTTTACGGAAGAAATGGCAGAAGGAAGCTGCACCCAGGCTTTTTTTTAAAAATTGAAAATGGGCGTGGCGTCGCCCACTTATGGACCAAAAACCATATCTCGGGAACTACTACACCGATTTCAATGAAATTCTGTATATAATATTTTCTTAACACCCTGATGATATGTACAAAATATGGGTGAAATCGGTTCACAACCACGCCTTCTTCCAATATAACGCTATTTCGAATTCCATCTGATGCCTTCTCTGTATAATATATGTATACATTAGGAACCAATGATGATAGCGGAATAAAACTTTGCACAAATACGGTATTTGAAAAATATGTAAATGACGGATAACGAAATCTCGATTATCACTTTATCATGCGAGAGTATAAAATTTTCGGTGACACCCGAACTTAGCCATTCCTTACTTGTTAAGATATCGTTTTGAAATTTTGCAAACGTCATTTTCTCTTCAAGAAGCTGCTCATTTGTCGGAACGGCCGATATCGGACCACTATAAGATATAGCTGCCATACAAACCGAACGATCGGAATCAAATGCTTGTATGGATAACTTTCACATTTGACAAGATATATTCACGAAATTTGGTATAGATTATTTTCTAAGGCAGCAATGTAATCTCCGAAGAAATTGTTCAGAGCGATTAACTATAGCATATAGCTGCCATACAAACTGAACGATCGGAACCAAGTTCTTGTATGGACAACTTTCACATTTGACAAGATATATTCACGAAATTTGGTATATATTATTTTCTAAGGCAACAATGTAATCTCTAAAAAGCTATAGCACATAGCTTCCATACAAACTGAACACATAGTTACTAACAGAAATGCACCTGTGAAGGGTATTTAACTTCGGTGCAACCGAAGTTAACGTTTTTTCTTGATTTGCAATAATATTACACCAAATCCCTGAGAGCTGGCATCTCAATGCAGCTCCGTATCATCCTTTTGGTCGTAAATCGCTAAGATAGGAGACCCAATTAATTTATTTTTAAGTTTTTCAAAACGCTATAACTCGTCTTCTCCAAATGTAAATTTAAAGTTTTTTTATAAGTTTGTATAGATGCTGAGCTTCTCGTGAAAAATCCTTAACGAATCTTCTTTAGTTTGAGCACAAGCCCAAAAAACTATGTACAGCTTTTGTGGTGCTGAGTATAGGAAAGTTCACCATTGATTCTATATTCTTTTCATCCGGTCGAATACCTTTACTCGAAATGTTTTATCCTAAATATCGTATTTCTGACTCAATACAATGGCATTTATCTAATCTCAATTCTAATTTGTTTTGTACTAATTTATCAAAAACTTCCTGCAAAATGTCTAAATGCTGTCTTTCATTATTTGTAGCTATCAAGATAGTATCATTTAACAAATAGCAATTTTCTCTGCTCGAATCAGATCATCGAAAACATTGCTAACAAACCGTTGAAAGGGCATTTTTTCAGACCGAAAGGCATTTTCAAAAACTCGTACTGCCCCATTCGTGTTACAAAAGAAGTGTATTAGTCGATTCTTCAACCATGTCTACATGATAGAACGCACTCTTTAGATCCAATAACGAAAAAATACGTTTTTTTTTGCTAGTCTATCTAGCAGAATTTGCTAAATGCCCGACGGAGTTACAATTGTAGCATCTCATGACTCCCGCTGCCTGTTGTCCATTACTCGACTGCACATGTTGATTATCTGTCATTTTCTTTAGAATATACCGTGGCAATTGAATATTTCGAAATGCTTCTAACAATTCATATTTGTTATGAAATCTTTGCATTTTAGCTTGCCAACGTAAAGTGTTATCCGGAATACCTCCAATTTGATATTCAACCAGTTCATCTTCTCCAATTAGAATTTAATTTGCCAGAATCAACTTTTCATGGAAATATTCTCGAAACGATTCGGTAGTCAACCACTGCTTGGTTTCAAACTTTTTCTTTAGCATCTAATTCCTTGTTTTTTCTTCAAAGCGCATTCCCATTGACAACTTATCAATAGGCATTGAAATAAAATCACCTCGAGAATGCAACCACAATTTAGCGCATTGCCTCTTAATTTATTTGCAATTAGTGCTCTTATGTTGTTATCATCAAGTTGGTAAACACTTTGAATATTTTATAGTTGTGCTGGCCATAGTTTAAAGCATTCACCACTATTAGAAAAGTTCATGTTCATTGTCCCATTTAGTCTCTGGCGTATTTAGTTACTGACTTTTAGAAGTTTTTAAGAGTACAGTGAAACGTGAACGAGGTTATCACCCGATTGTTTGATTGTTACACTGTCGGTAGTGGTTCTTATAGCATTATTATTCTTGGGCGAGTTTGCGAATTGCAGTAGCTCAAAAAATGAAAAAAAAAATGGCTGTGTCACCACCCTCTAGTAGGTTTAGTGTATATACATACATATATGTATTCTAAGCCTTTATTGCTGCAATTCGCTTAGGATAAATCTCTACCGACAGTGTGAAAATGGATGACATCGAATGATAATCCCACCCGCTACCCATGTAACGTTACTGTTAAAACCATTTAATTTATTTCCAAGATGGTAAGAGTGAGCTTAAACTTGGATGATGGACATAGCACCGTTCTCATTTAGTTGAAGTCCCATACCTCAGGAATTAATCAATCAATTTCAACTAAATTTAAAACATAAGGCGCAATTGGACTACAACCACGTCTGCTTCTCATATAACACAATTTTAAATTAAGCATCTGTGAATATACTACATTCTGAAGAAACTTTTCATAAATACTGCGATTAAGCTATGCCAACTCGGGTCTGAAAAGTATCATATCGACTCATGACGGGGACTCATGTGCGCATTTTGCAAAAAATGTTGGTCAGTCTATAAGGTATGTTATCGAAATATGGAAAAAATTTATCTTTGATAAGAGTATATTCTTATGTATATCAAAAATAGGTCGAATCGAATACTTCCATTAGCCCTCATAAATCTAATATAAAGATTTTCGCACTTTCAGTGTATCTCTGTCTATAGTATTTGTCTATGTATAACTAACAAATTGTATGTATTACAGTGTAGGTAGGGGTGTTTATAGAATTTGTTCTGAACGATCTTGGTACATTAAACTTATCAGAGGGCAGGACCACTTTTGCCTTCAGGTGCCCATTACTGCCAAATTGAAATTTTATAACTTAATTTAGTGGTTAGTTAAGGCACTTTATAAGTTTTGGAGGCGTGGCAGTTGTCCGATTACATCATCTACGAACTCGTCCTATCGTGTATCATTACGATATCTCAATTTAAAACCACAACTTGTATAGACTGATATATGGACGGAAGGTGAACAAAACTATTACACTTTGTAGCAACATGGTACAAGAGTATAACAAAAGAAAATATTGTTTCAATCAACATTTACAAACCTTTTCAGCTGCCACTGAAATAAGTATTTTGCTCATCGATTATCATTTTGCGTTTCGTTAAACTATATGAAAAGCTAAATTGAGCAGAAATAAATCGAAACGTGCGTTAAAGCGACCTCATCAGCAAGTAGTTTTTTATGTGAGGTACATAGTACATCTGCAAGTTTATATTTAGAAATTAAAATATCAACAAAATAATATCCTACTATCAGATGGTGGATGTGAGTGTGTAGACAAGGGACAACAAAAGGGATGAAAGGAAAATATCCATCACAATTCGTTTAACAAACTTCAGAACACTTCAAATAAGTAATGCTTCACCCACGACTGAATAACAAATTGTGGCTGGAGTGGGTCTGACTGCTTGGTTATTTTGGCTTAAATTCCGCTATGTACGAAGCAAAGTGGTCGTGTATCGTTGCTGCCTGCGCTTAGTTCACGTTTCACCAAATATTACTGCTAATGAAGCATATAATGCAGTTCCACGCAACTCATGGAACATCTAGACTATGATGTGAAAGAGAGCACAGTCTATACACACCTCCGTTGTATACTATACTATACAAATATTAGGTAAGCACACTTAAGTTTGGTGCTAATCCACGAACTAATTTCATTTTATTGCTGCCACACTTAGTGGGCTTCCCCTTTCAAAAGCTGTTTGCTTTGTTCGACCCCAAATTGTCATGACTACTTCTGATACATTTCTTTTATGTTCCGTGGATTTGTGTGTTTATGTTTGTATGGATATTGTATTTGTATTGTTTTAGTATAGTGTAAAGTGAGTGTGCTTGCGCATTATTGTTGTTGTGTTAATGGTTTTCGGTTACCATTGGGTTGTTCGACAGTCGATATCCTTCAGGTCGATTAGACGTAAAAGTTTATTTTGCATTTTTAATTAACCAAACGACACTTCGAGGGTAAGATTAAATCGCATTGCAATCGTTATTTTTTAGGGTTCAAGACTTAACACTAAGAGTCGGAAAGGTAACACAAAACAATTACTAAAGTAAAAGTAATTAAGAGTATTTGGGGTAACGCAAATAAATCTAAATTAAAATAAAGGGAAAAAGATTAAATATATTTACTAAAGTATCTAAAGATTTATTTTATGAAAAATTCTGAAGTATTGAAGGGTTAAACCATCGTTACAACATATACAGCTAAATATTTCATACTTTCACCGAAGACAAAATTTCAGGTGTTTGTAAAATTATGTATTAAATTAGGAAAAATATTAACTTCGGCTGCAACTATAATACCACACAGTTACCTTTTTAGCAACAATAGCGGGTTTTCCATAGGGACGCTACAAAAGTATACCGATGTGGATAGCAATCGACGCTATATTTTTTCCGCTCTTTTGACATTTCTCTTCAGTGAGGTTTGCCATTTCATCACGGAAAGATATACCAATTAATCACGAGTCGAAATTGTTAAAATTTTCTACCAAAATTCGGAGTGAGAGGCCTCAACTTTAAGAGCGCTACGTCCAATTAATGGTCGCCATAATCGTCGTGTAAGATCAACAATTGAGCGTCTAGTCAAAAAATTTTAATACAAAGACAAAAAATGGTTTCCGTGACAGTAAGACAAAGAAGTGCCGTAGTGTCGAGAATACGCTGCCGCTAACGCATCGAGAATCGAGTTTTCTCGTAAAATAATCGAGTTTTCGCAATCGATCTTCACTAGTCAAAGTTGATTAAGAATCGATTCCTGACATTCGACTTTACTATTAATTAACTTAATTGGTATATAAAATTTATGCCACAATTATTATAGAGTAGTCCAAAAATATGTATTCTTATTTTCCCAGAATTACATTTTTAAAGAAAGGATCTTTCTAATTTGTAAAAAAAATTAGTATGTTATGATAACAAATGCCCACATACAGATTTGGTAATGGCAATAACAATACGTTTGACAGTTAGTATTCTATAAATTCTATCCTGTCGAGATGCCCCGTAAGTGACTAGTTTCAAGTTATACATACTACATACGAACACAAGAAAACTCGCGATTCTTAACTCTTAACGATAAATTTATTGAAATGGCGCCTAGCGCTGTATGGATTTACTTTAAAAAAATAAACAACGGGTCGAATGTCCAGTGTCACCAATGTGGAAATCAATTAAAATATAATAATAGTACGTCTGGCTTAATCAAACATTTCGAAAAATCACATAAACGGAAAATGTAAGGTTTTCTTAAACTGACAATTAGCTTATTGTTCTTTTACTTATTTTAAATTTATTTAAAAACTTATTTTATTAAAATTGTTTAAACAACTTGAATTATTAAAAAAAAAAATTTAAATGAAATGTAATGTTCTTATTTATAAACAAAACAATATAATTGTTTTTAACTATTTTTCTGTTTTATTTAATCGATTTGAATTATTCATTCAATTTATGCCTTGTGATTTAATAAATATATTTTTGGCCTGTTAATTTAAAATAGTTTAGAATCGAAAGAATCGATTCTTGCCCCCGAATAATCGATTCTTAGAATCGAAAAATATAGAAAAATAGTCAGAATCGAGAATCGATTCTGTAACGAATCTTGCCATTACTAATCAAGCGTTGGTCATCTCAGTGACGTCGTTAACTATTTCCCTTTGACGTCAAGTCCATAGTTCATATTATGAACAAGCCAGCGAACAGATGATGAATTCGTACGAGAATCGAACATGAAATTGCAGCAGTATTGGCCGATTTATGCTTGAAAACCGTCGAAAATTGGATTGAGAGTCTGGACTTCTGTAAGCGTGCCCATGGTGGCCATGTAAGAGAAATCGAGTCCCATTCATATTAGCATCGAATATACTTTCACAGGAATAAAGAACTTCATCGATATCCCAAACTTTTGATATTCCAATATTTGTATATTAGGTATATATGTACATAGTATATGTAGGGGCTGCTATTCATTTAATTTTGTTTAAATATTCTACATGTTTGCCGATATTAATGTGTTTCATGTACAAAGTTTTAATGCGAAGTCTTCGTTGATGGTCTATTTATCTTTTGTACAACATGTAAAATGAAATAATCGGAATAAATTAAATATTGGGTTACATAAGATTTAGATGTGTTGTCCGATTGTGTAGATGTGGCTGTAGCCCGATTTCGATTTAAATAGATCGAAAAGTTTTTGCGATAAACAAGTTTTCTTACAAGGTGCCACGCCCATTGTGAAATTTTTATAGTGGTTCATATGCACACCTTCTGATATTTATTTTTAAACGGTTTTTATACCTTTAGTAGTTTGGAAGATATTGTTTGTGTTTAGGCTTTCTTCCATTTTCACACTGCATCAAGGAATATCGGATATAAATGTTTTATTAAGCAAATATATTAAATGTATTAGTGAACGGACTACACCAAACCCCCGTATAACAGTCATGTGAACAAATTTTGGTAATACTTTTGTTGATTTTGATTCAGACACAAAATGTCAGTCAGTAGAAATGATCCGGTTTTTCCGTTGCTTGCACGGACAGACGAATAGATGTACGGATACACAGTTCAACTCCTTTTGTCATCCTGTCGGTTTTAATTCGAATAACTGTAGGTTTATTTCGATTAGTTTTAGGTGTTACGCGTAACTGTTAGGCGAATAAAACTTTTATACTCCGTGCAATACATATATTAGAAGAGTGGAAGAATCAGATATCTAATCAAATGTAATAAAATCAATTGTAATCAATAATCAATCTGTATTTGATAAACATTTTTCAGTTACAATGCATCTTAACAATTACATTTAATATTTGCAATGTATTTTAAAACTTAAAACTTTATATATTAAATTATTTTTATTTTCATTTGTATCCATACTTAATGAAAGTGTGCGTACTTGTTGGTGAATAGGTTTGACTCCGACCAAAGAGCAAGTAAACGACATATGCTTTTAACGCTTTCAACTTTAAATTGCACATTTAAGCATTTCCTCATTTTAAGTTGGAAATAATTTCATTAGCCATCAAAAGAAAGAGTTTTCGAGGACAACTCCCTACTTTATAGTGAGCACTTTAGGAAAGTAGCCTACGAGTGCAGGAGTCAGTAGTAAAGTTGAATATTCGTGAGAGAGCCTTTGCTAAATAAATGCAAATGGAAAACTGGGAAACTGCACTCAGACACTCAGCGCTTTGTAACAGTCAACAATTGCCTTTTGAGTTGTTGAAAATTTGAATTGTTGAATTGCTCGAATTGAAACCACTTGACTGCATTTTCAGAGCTTTGCCACGGAACCGCCTTCGGCAGCATGCCGCATATAGCCTATCCCATGACTGTACTTGTAATATTATGGAACGTGCGGCGGCAACTCCAACAGGACGCTAGCTGCAACATTGTCTACCGTCACGAAGTCCTTTTGTTTATTTGCACTTCAAAACCAACACACCGCCACTCCACAAACGGGTTTGTTAACGCACCCGCAAAGGCAGATGAGGGAAGGCATTGCGAATAAAGCAAATAATAATTAAAATAAACGAGATAATTAAAAGCTCCCCTGTGGTTAAGTTGTGCGAAAGAAAGATTGCTGGTGACGGGCGTCGGGCGTCGGGCGTTGGCGTCGACTCCAATGTGTCTACGGAGTTTGATTGTGGTGTGGTTTTCCCAGATTCTGATGATTCTCTGGTAAGCTATACAATACGGTTAAGGAAAAGATGTATTCAATATAAATATTTAGTTGCACGATATTATATATTAACATAGGTAATATTTTAAATTATTTCAGTTTCAAACACACGGTTTGAATACTCTTAAAGGGTGAAAATAAATTAACGAAATGTGTGTCTTTAGTTCAGCAATGCTCCCCATTCATTCATTTTTTCACTTAGCACTAAGTTCCCAATGTACATTATGTTAGGTTATACAAGCCAGCTGTTACTGGTCCATAGTAATGCCAGATGAAGGTTCAGTTTAGTTTGAGGTGAAGTATTCGTTATATAGGAAGTCAACGCTTTTTGCGAACTTTAAGAGCGACTTGGTATCTACGTTTCGTCTAGTTTCTTGAACTCCGAAAGTAGTGCTGGACCAGGCATAGGACGTGCTCCAGCGTCTTCCTCATGTCAACTTCTCTAAACTTTATATTTCGCTCGCATGTGATGCTAGTAGGTTGCTGAGTTTGTGAGGCCAACAGCCTGTCAGCCCTTTCGGAAACTTCGTTGTATTTCCTTTTTAATGACTTTCGTATTTGCTGTACTTGATCGGTATCCAGACGGGTAGCACTTTTAGCAATCCCATTAGCAGTTTGGATTCCTGGAACTCTCTTGTGGTCTGGAACCCAGTATAAATGCAGCCGCTTTCCGGCAGGCGCTACATTTATTGCTTCATTGCTTCTAAGGACATTCTCTTAGAAATGCCATGTGAGATTATTGCCTTAATTGCTGCCTGGCTATCGACATACATATTTTGCCTGGAAGATACTACAGTTGAAGGATCACCAAGTGTGTCGCAGGCTTCTGCGCCATCTACCCACTTTTAGTATGACTTGGAACCTTATCTCTCAAATAAAGCGTAGGCTTATAGACCTTTGCCCGATGGTCCTTGTAGAGAGTTCATCTAATGCAGCCAATCGTACAGCTGATTTTGCCGCAGAGCTTTCCACTGTAATGACAATTGGTGATATGTTTAATAACTTTTCTAGTGCCGCCGTTGGAGTGGTTCTTAGCCCTTCCATCTTGCAAAGAACCGCGAGTCGCAAGTTCATACGTTTCGTTAAGATATATGTAGGGACGTACTCTACGCAATCTCTTACATGTTGGAGATCTTTACCGTCTTTATACCCTGGAAAATGTGTGTTGGCCAGGTCTACCAGCGATTTTTTACTGCATCCAATAGATTCTCTACATTTCTTTGTAGTAGCCTAGGGGTTGTCGAGTGCGTAGATAGAAATTTCCTAAACTTAACTATAGTTGCCTTTTCCAACTTACCGCAATAGCTCTTCCACGACTCTCTCTTGGCTTTACTAATTTCTTTTTGTAATCTTTAAGTACATCTTTATATTCCTCCCAGCAGAACTCTTCATCGTCTAGCCTGGCTTGTGTGAAGAGTTCCTTGACACTATCCCTAAGTGATCCGAGCTCAAATGTGGCCTTGATCCACACTTTGCACGTATTGGAGGGCACGCGATGTTATACGATTTTTTGAGAACGTTAGTGAGTGTGACTGTCCAGTCCTCTATTTCAGAGATTGAGTCATATTTTTCTTGTCCACTTAAATTTCCTATCACTATCTTTCTATATAGATCCCAGATATTCGTAGGATTGAGAATTCTACTATATGGTCAGAAAACGAAGCAAATCCCAATCCTCGACCGTGATTATTTTTCTAATATGCATTGTTATATCAATAACTTTCTTCAAGGTAGGGCAAATATGTTTTGATTCCTCCCTTGGTTAGGTATTAGGTTATCTTATTTGTCATTATAAAGTTAAGTAAGAGTCATCTCTTGCTTTGTTATCTTCGCTATTCCTTACTGTATGGTGCGCATTTGCGGAGTCTTACTGTTGGCGCTTCACCATCATGAGGCATGCAACAGGATGCAAGAAGTATCATTCATGCCATCTTTTATAGCTGTTACAGTCAGGTCATCTGAAGAGAAGTCGGCGACTTGAGTCTAAATACCATATTTCCCGAGTTTATCCATAGTTCCTGAACTAAAGCCGCATCGTAGCCGATTTTCTCTAAGTCGAGGTGCAGCTTTGCGTTTATGCAGATTTAGTTGAAGAACCATCATTGGTTTGTTCGGGCTTCATGGTGTCGGATTGAGGTTCCGGTTTCGGTGAGCTTTAATGTGGCTTCTAGGATCTCTTCTAGATCCCTTTCCACATCTCACTCCTCAAGCGTGTTTTCGCTTTTGTCGGCTGGGTTGCACTTCTTAAGACGAAAGTACACGCTACCTACGCTAAGCGTTCGTAAAGTATATGTTCGCACGACTTGTTTATTAGGGAAATGTAGTTTTGGCAGCCGGGTTTCCATCTAGTCGTCAAGCAGTTTTATCTCTACCGTTTTCCATTTTTTCTCTGTGCTCTGTCTGGGCTCTTTAACGCCGACAAAGCACCTCTACGTTGAAAAGCGGCTTTCGCAGTAGCACTACTGTGAATTAATTCCTTCACAGCAATCACTGTGCCCGCTGGTGGAAGCAGACACTTCTCCCACTGGGGTTTCGGCTGATATACCTTATCTTCCTTTAAAGTATATTAATATAAAATATTTTTTATGAAAATTGGAATGCGGAAAGGTTTTCCAAAAGTAATTAGCAAAGTATTGACCATATACATTATGGTTCGATGAATTTTATTCAATTTTAAGAATATTAGCACATCTGTCATGACGAACTTCAACAATTTTTGCAGGCTACGTAGCCTGACGACACTTTGCTACAAAACTAAAAAATAGTTTTTAAAGTAGTTATGTATCCCGTTAATATACTTATAATTTGAATCTGTGTTCGTACATACATAAATCATATGACACTTGGCACTCGGACCATACCTTTGCTATTTGTTGTGCTCTATACTTTTACACGTATGTATGTACATAACGCTATATAAAGTCGGAATATTTTTTGACCTTTGGAGATTGATATTTTTTCTTGCTAAACACATTAAACGAGCACAAGCAAAGTAGCCGCAATTCTCAACAGCCGCTGCGTAGTTATATGTATGCACGACACTTCGTTTGTGGCTATTAGGAAGTTTTTTGTTGTTTGTTCACAGACAATTGCTTCTGTTTCCACTTGAATCAATTTTCATTGTCGCCATTGTGCGAACGAGAAACTACTTCCATACAAAGTGCGCATCCAGCATCCGCTATGAAGGTGTGACATACGAGTCTATGTATATGTGTGCGAAGGCGATGAGCTTTTATGTTGATGAGCAAACAAAATGAAACTAGAAATACGCACGAGAACTAAAAAAATGAAATTAAAACAGACGGTAGGCCAGAAGACGGAAAGAAATTCCGAGGCAAACGCATAAAAGTCCGCATCAATAACGAAAGTAGAATATCGGGCAGGCAATCAAATCAACCCACTAGTACAAGGCAATAAAACAGAAAGAAACCTGATGCTTTGCAGTTTTCTTTACTCGGGGTTTACAATCGTGGCCGATGGTAGGCGAAATGAAAAAAGAATGGAAGTGATAAACAGAAAGTGATTGGTGGCAGAGGGCTGCACACTACTAAATGGCCGACAGTAATGTAAATGCAACGCAAAGAATTAATAGGAGACAATTTACTTAGAGTGGCAAGAAGTATTGCAGAGACAACAGTCGAAGCCGCGCAGAATGCACAATAAATTGCCTTATGCTTGCTGAAGTAAAGTGCCGGTCTGAACGATGACCGGCAGGTGGAGGCAACTGACTCCCGAGTACCTACAGTGTAAAATGAGGTTAGCACAATTCTATTCCACACCAATCGATTCAATTCGTTTCGAAGCCATTCAATTGAATTAATTTCGATAAAAGAAATTTGATGCGCTGAAACGTCATTAAATGCGTTGAAATAAAAAAATGGAAGACATTGTTAAATGTGAATTCTCGATAAAAATAAATGCAATAAATAGGGGTAAGTGTTTGCCGAGTGGGGTCATCAAAGTATTTGATTTACAGTTAAAAACGTTTGACTGGTGCGATGTTATATATCGTCCTGCTTTATATCAAAGAGGAATAAACAAAAAAGAGCGTATACGTCTACATAAAGACGGCGTTTAAAATCGAACAACGAGTACTTTCTAGTCTAAAACTCCAATATCAAGCATAAATTCTGGTCCCATTGAAGACCGTTAAGACGTATCACACAAAGTCAAAAATGTCAAAATTGAAAGGGCTTGAAAAACACTAATGCTATTCTCTCTAGTCAAAAATTAGGTGTGTGTTCAGGTGAACGACTCGAGTGCAGGAGACTTTCCATCGAGTCTCAGTTTCAATTTCTTGCCCGTACACGAAGGTTTCAATACTATTTTTTTTGCAACATATTAATATACCCTGTTCATGGTATAAGAAGCCCTATAACCCTTGGTTTCCGTATCTTAATTCTTTTGAGATGTTTCAAAAATTTGTAGTTAAACTTGCCGTTACACTAGTTACAAGATGGTTGTATATAAAATCAATTAATTTTATTAAGATAAGCTGAAATGGACTTGTAAGATGTAATAATTGCTTGTAACATCTAAAACTATTCGATACACAATTATATATATATATATATATTCTATATATACAAATTATCAGGATGACAAGACGAGTTCAATTCCTGGTGATTTTCTGTTTATCCGTCTGTCTATGAAAGCGATAACTTGAGCAAAATTGATATATTTTGATGAAACTGGATCCATGTGTTCCTTGGCACCCAAGGTTATGTTGAAAACTAACTTAAAACTGCCATAACTGACTTAATGCATCAATCATATCAATTGCACTCCCCCCATAGTACAAAAAGATTTCATTTGACTGATTGCTAAAATTGGACTTTCAGATAATCATATCTCAAGATCTGCTCAACAAATGCTTACCAAATTTGGTTGATAATATTATCCCATGAGCGAAAACGGACCACCTCCTTTAACACAGAGTTTTGAATTCCATCTCGTTCTCTCAATTTACAGTACATAAGTATTGTTATTATAATTGACAAGTTAAATTTAAATTATCCCCGAAAATATTGAAGAAAATATATAAATTAGCTCATATGTATGTTTGCCATTAATACACTAGAAATGATGGCAGTTTTTTTTATTCTTGAAATCATTTATATTGAAATCATATATTCTTATACATAGGTCTGTGATAGTGTGTGACTCGAACAAGAAGACTTTCCAGTAGTCACGGTTAGGTCTGTCAATTCGCAATTGGATTCCTTGGTACTATTATACAACCGTACCTAAAATTTTAATGAATGAATGTACATACATATGTATTACTGATTGTTGCAACATATGGTTGCATTTCCTACAATTTTGACGCTTACTCGCCCACAACATTTCAGCATCCGATATCCTTTTCGCCATTCTTAGCTACGCAAAAGCACTTAATTTGAGTGAGTCGCATGTGAATTGCACTTTTAGTCTCCGCTGTTACTTACCCATCCTTGCAGTGGCCCATAACCATATATTTGATGCACTCCTGTAATATACATATGTATGTATACTCATGCTACGAGCCCACACATGTACATGTACATATGCTGGGAATATAAAATGAACTTCTAGATATTTTCATTGCCACCCTGCTGCTTCGCAGCTACTTCGCTGATGGCATCCAAAGACAGTACGTTTCGTGGTGCCTGCCACAAAGTAGCAAGTATTAACTCTATACAGCTGTTTGATAGATATGTTAAACAGTTAACCCTCCATTTACTTGTCGGAACATCATTATTCTAAGGCATTGAAAATTCACGATATGATATTGATATTGATTAGTGTCCCTTTAATATCGATATTTTCAGCGTATTAATGATATGTATGTATACCGCACACTAAATAAAAAAGAGTCACAACTCGGAAAATGGAAAGTGTTCAGAAGGAACAAAAATCAGTTTCTTTAAAATTCGTGAAGTTTTACAGAGAAATTAAGAGAAATTTTTGAGATAAGGCATCAAATTATATTGTAATAATCTTATTTATTTTATCACAAGTAACATATTGCCTTTTCGAGGCAAACGACGCAATTAACACAAAAGTAGTCCTAACGTTGATTTTCCAGTTACAGATATTCATGGCTGTGATATTTTTTGGCAGGCAGACACATTTTTAAAATGTTTGAGTTGTGACTCATTTGTATTTAGTATGCTTGTGGTATAGTGATGTGCGAAGCCACACGTTAGCTAATACTAGATACTAACTCAAAAATTTCTCCTAGACTGAAGCGGGTCATAACTGTAGTATAATATAATAATTATACCCTGAACAGGGTATATTAAGTTTGTCACGAAGTTTGAAACACCCAGAAGGAATCGTCAGAGACCCTATAAAGTATATATATAAATGATCAGTATGTTGAGCTGAGTCGTTTTAGCCATGTCCGTCTGTCTGTCTGTCCGTCTGTCCGTCCGTCTGTCTGTATATATACGAACTAGTCCTTCAGTTTTTAAGATATCGTTTTGAAATTTTGCAAACATCATTTTCTCTTCAAGAAGCTGCTCATTTGTCGGAACGGCCGATATCGGACCACTATAGCATATAGCTGCCATACAAACTGAACGATCGGAATCAAATGCTTGTAAGGAAAACATTCACATTTTACAAGATATATTCACGAAATTTGGTATATGTTATTTTCTAAGGCAACAATGTAATCTCCGAAGAAATTGTTCAGATCGGATTACTATAGCATATAGCTTCCATACAAACTGAACACATAGTTACTAAAAGAAATGCACCTGTGAAGGGTATATTAGCTTCGGTGCAGCCGATGTTAACGTTTTTTCTTGTTGTGATTAAGTTAGTTATATTTTAAGGTAATCTTTTCATAAATCAATAAAAGTATTTTATTGCTGTGAAAAATATGTGTGTTCAATTCGTACACGATTTGTTTTTTAAAACATATGATATGATATTGTATTCTATATAATATTATAAAAAAAAGAGAAGCTAACTTCAGTTGCACTGAAGCAATAATACCCTCCACAAGTACAAAAGATTCCTTACAAGAACTTTGTTCGGCCAGTTTGTATGGCAGCTATATGCTATAGTGATTCGAACAGAACAACTTATGAGGATATTGCACCATTTCCTTTGGAAAAAAACACACATAACAAATTTTGTGAAGATATCTCGTCAAATGAAAAGCTTTCCATACAAGCACTCGACTCCGATCGTTCCCTTTATATACCACTATGTTTAGTGGTCGTAATCCGTTCTGAAAAACGAGCAGCTTTTGGTATACAAAAGTATGGTGCAATATTTCTGACGATACCTAAATAACTGAGGGACTTGTTCTCATATATGCAGATAGTCGGACAGGCGGATCACATAAACATTTACTTGATAAAAATTAAATTTAATTTATCGCTTCAATATTGAGGTTATAAGAAAGAATTGTATAGATCTTTTCGTTACCTACAAGATTGCCAAATAACTTTTTTCTTTATGACACTTAACATCTTTGCAGATGATATAGATCGTTATATACATACGTCCGTCCACGCAAGCTGTAACTTGAGTAAAAATTGAGATATCTTGGTAAACTTGGTAAACGCGTTCCCTGTCAAAAAAGAAATACATTCATATGTAATAAATGAGTACTAAATTATGATATAAAGCTCTAACTTGGCGCAGGGGATCATAGTAGCAAGGATCACCGCCTCTGCCCTCTAATAAGTTTGATGTTCACATCTCTTAATCCAGTAAAACTACAACAACCACTACGGCCACGTCTACTCCTCATACAAAAAATTTTAAATTCCATTTCAATCTTTCACTTTCCAGGAGACAAATCAAGAATTAATTATTATATCAGGATAAAACTTTGCACGAAGAGTCACGAATTGTGACTAAAAATTGCTGAAATCGAACCACAACTGTTCGAATAAGTGAACTCCAGTTCCTAAAGTTGATTTTTTACCGAAAATATTAGTCACTGTGTGAGCTATATAATTGAAATTCAGGGCTAATCCTTTGGCTAATCTGACGATGGGATGTCTGGGTGTCAAAAATGGGTTGAATGGGATTAATTCTTCTCTTCGCTCCCATATACCAAATACAACGATTTCCGAACTTCCGGGTTACTTAATTCCGCACATATCGGCCAACATGAGAGTTGTCTTAATAAATGTGAGAGAGTGTGGTTTTCTTATAACGGTGGATATTTGTGCTTAGAACGAATAACACTGGGTAAAAGCTCGCCCTAAACCAAATATAACTAACAATACTTCCCTGGCTTTGATTTTTGCAAGTTGCAAGAATATAAAATGTTCATTTACATCCGAACTTAGCCCTACCTTACTTGTTTTAATAATTTTCAAGGGCTTCTGGACTAGTCAATTAGGTTTAGCACTTCGAGTTTTAATTTAATTAAAAGAAAACAAGTACGGAAGGGCTAACCGAATATTTTATACTCTTGCAACTTGCAAAAATCAAAGCCAGGGAAATACTTTAAGGTACATATATAGTAAAGTTGGCGGGATGTTCGAAAATCCTGATATTAGTTATACAGGGGCTAGGCCAAGTTTTCGCTCAAATTTATCCATTTTAGGCATAAAGATACACTGTTATGAGTAAAATGCGATCTTTTATTTTTATTGGGATAACTCACATATTTGCCGATATATCCAGCATAAAGTCACGTGGGAGTTGGAAAATCTTATCGGAATTTTAGGTCAAAAAAGTGGAAATAATTACTGAAATTATTCCGTTATATTAATTACTTCTTGATTTGAGAATTGTGATTTTGTGGACGGACGGACAGACAGACAGTTAACCGGATTTAAACTTTTCTCGTCACCCTTATCATTTATATATAATATATGTAACCTCATATATGTATATCTCGATTAGTTTTATGTGATATGAACAACCGTTAGGTGAACAAAACTATAAACTCTGTAGCAACTGGTTGCAAGAGTATAGCATTTGATGCTCCATTTAGATGAAAATCAGTGTAAATAAATTAAGAAATAAATTATTTTTATAATGATTAATAATTTTAACCACCACCCTGTAGCCAATTTTTCAATGAGGATAGAACTTTGAAAATAACTTATAAAATTTTCTCAAAAAACCATGTTTGATAAGCAATAATAGATGAATCAGGGTTAAGCATTGGAATAGTGAGTTTAGCACATATGCATTACAATTATGGGTTTGCTCAGTTCTCTTGGTTGTGCAATGTAAGCTTTCTCCACGCCCGTGAACGTATGAACATACTTATGTATGTACGTTTCATGTGTGTGTGTGTGTAATTACTTATGAGCGCGAGCGCTTCAAATACGTTTGAATTGCTGGCAAGTTTATATGCATCCTATTAAAGTACACACAAACACAGTTACAAAAGTTGAGACATACATATGTACATGCATACATGGATGCAAAGCGTGCGTGCGCTCCGCTATTGTTCCTGCGGATGATGCCGATCTTGGGCATTCTGCTTGCCACAGCGTCTGACTCGCATTGTGGTGGTTGAAGCTTCATGACAAAAGTGTTTTACGGCGGTTGCGGTTTGTCTTTCATACGCTCTCCACCTCCAGGATCTGTGTGTGGGTGTGTATATTTCGTTATCATTAATACGATTTTTTGTTTTGCGGCAACTGCGGTTGAGTGATGAACAACAGAAGCGAACCAACTAAGCTGGTGCAGCGCAGATGACACAGCCCCTAATGTGCACTGGGCGTTCGCCTGCAATTTAGATAATAATTTTAATATTTTAATGAAGTGTTTATGATGCAATTTCAAAGTTAAGTGTTGCTGTCGTCGCAACGGAACGAGATGTTGTGCGTGTGTGTACGTATGTATATCTACAGTCGTCGGATCTGATCATAATTTCATTTCAATTTGCTAAATGAGCTAAAGCTCTTATAAGAATGAATATATGTAGGTATAGGTATTCATAATTTACAGATTTAAGTATACCCTGCAGTCAATTCAACCAGTTTTACCAAACGACTTTACAACTTGTCAGCGGATTGTCTTTTTCTCATATAACGGTATTTTGTGTGTTGATGTCATACGGATAGTCAACTGTCAGATTTCAGTCAAATATACAACCAGACAAAACTCTGTATCTATGGTCTTGTGCAATTAAATCTTAAAGTCTAATTATAATAACTATTTTGTTCAGGTGTTCGGTGTTCGGCATACCAAGCTCACTTTTTATACAAGATTTCCAAAAAGTTCCATAAGTCGGTTCTCCATAATTCAGGAAACTGCTATTACCGTTTCTTACATAACAGTCCCTTCACTACAGGGTTTGACAAACATTTGTTGCTTTCATAACGGTATGGGAATAAGTTGCGCATTCTTTTCAACGAAATTAATTTAAAATTTCAATTTGCAACGTTTCGTCGTGATAACGGATTGCTTTAATGGTTGTCACTTTTCCAATTAAATGCTGTCATTGATTCTTTTGAATGGATAATGGGCGAAAATGCGCTGGATAATCAGAGTAATGGAGTTCATTATCATCTAAAGCACTTTTGTATGTATTTATAAATAAATACAAATATATTTAATTTCGTTGTTGGTAATGTGAATGAGAATAATTTCACTTGTAAATAATTATGTTTCATAAAAAAATATTCATTGTGGCATTTGTCGGCTACATTCAAGAGATTTATAAACATAATTATTTACAAGTGCCATCAGTGAATAAACTTTGTCGCAACAATCTCAGCACTCAGCTCTTTTAAGTGGATTCTAATTTTTAATGAGTAATGATGCCGATGTGGAAAGCTTTTCTGTAGCTTCATTAAAAGTTTAGAAATTTTTTTTTATTAGTAATAGGTGTAAATTCGGCTGACTGTCTGTCCGCACGCTTGCGCAAGCTTTAACTTGAGCGAAAAATAAGATATCTTACTGGAACTATGAACCGCTGTTTTTTAGGCACCATTGAACATGCCCACAAAACTCCATTAATCGCCCACCTATTAAGTGCCATAACCAAGCCGCAATTTAGGATACAGTATTGTATCTGGTATACATATATATCTGGTACAACAAATCGCATTAATGAGGGACACCTCAGTATATATATCTCAAGGCATTCAAGCTATATCACCCGAACTTGCGCAAAACAAAACCGTTTGACACCGCTTACTACAGTGTAATTAGGTGAATTCGGAGAATAATCCCGCCCACTTTCCATAAAACGGTTTTGTTAAAAACTCCTCCCATTAAACGCAAATTCTGAGATAACTTTTTCCTGATATCGATATGCTCGTATGACGAAAATGGGGTCAATACTTCCCCCATATACTTAACAGAAAAATTGTCGAACTTCCGGTGCACTTTATGCCACATAAAAGTATATCGGCCAACTTGCTAGTTCTTATAATGAATTCGGGAGAGCTTATTTATATAAAAACAGTGTATTATATAAAATCAGGCCCTCTTATAACTGGTATTCACGATTTTTACCTAACTACATATATATTATGTACATATTTAAAAAATTGCTTGAAAAAAACTGAGCAATACCAAAAGTTAATACACTCAGGAATTTTTTTTTCCCAACACCTTAAGGTATTTCTCCGGCTGTGATTCTTGCACAAGAATTCAAGAGTATAAAGTGTTCGATTACACCAGAACTTAGCCTTTCCTTGTTTCTATATAATATTGAATTAATTTGGGACTTTTATTTAACAATCCAACGCGCTTACTCAGAGTAGTTTATAGTAGTAGTAGCAGACGATTTATGATACAGCTTGCTCCTGAATCTAAATGAAACTGTTCCAGAATTTTTCTAAACTTTATATATGAAATATATTGATTTCCGATTATTTCGTTGAATTTCTTCTTATATTCCCAATATACTTTAAGCTGCCATTAGTTTTGTAAGTTCAGGCCGTTATAAAATGAACTGTAATAGGGTATATTCTCAAGCAAAGTTAATTTAATAATAAAATTTATTATAAAAAAATTAATAATGCACTTATTGGAGAAGTGATGTACAAAATTTTATTCGAAATGAGCCACGGCTTGATTCAACATTTTTAGAGACACTAATATTTGTGGGGTATTCGCCAGACCATGTTCTCCAACTAACTCTGACAAAATACTGTAGCGCAATGGATAGAAATCTGGCCATACGATGGTCAATCATCTGCATCGATGAAACTGTCGCATAATCCTACAATGCTCTCCGTCGAAGAGACTATTATTCAACTGCTTCCCACGCCTTTTAAAACATCTCGCTGGCAACTTTTGCAAAGTTTTAAGTGATTACAGGAAACTTCCAACCTAATAATTACAGAATCTGCATAGTGGCGACGTTGAATTCTTGGAATAACATTTTTTCCGTTTTTGGAAGTTTGTGTGTGAATTCTATTGTTTCGCTAATTAAATACTTTTATGGCCGTTGAGGGTGTGCCAGTGAAGAAGCCGCTTCCATCTCTTGAGCGTAACTTGATTTTTTTTATAAAATTTGATTTTATTACTCAACTATGGAATCCGGCCACGCGTTGCTGTGGTATACATTTTAACCTATTATTCATATAATAACTATTCTTTACAGTGAAAATATTATTTACGAATAAAGGCAAAAACATTTCTGTCGATATAAGAATCCATGTTTGTACTTGAGGTTTAATTTTGAATATGTTCACACAAATAAATTTCATTGGAAAAATAATTAATTTAAGGCTGCTTTTTCAATGTCCGGTTACCAGCGTTTCTGTCCAGTTAATAGAGTTGTCCGCGTAATAGGGCATCCATTTAAAAGAGCTTTCACTGTATTCTTTATTCAAGAATTGTTTTAACTATCCTATCTTTAAATTGGTTCGAACTGGACACAGTGTGCTAAATTTTACTAAAATCGGTTCAGAAGTTTAGGAGTCCATCATGGACAAACAACGTGGCACGTACTTTTTATATATAAAGATTATAGTTGAGGGCGTCACAACGATTGAAGCTATCGAACAAATTTTCAAAACTATTTTTATAACCTTAAGCTTCCAAATAAGCCTTAGTTTCTGCGATTACTTGTTCATTGTTAATAATGCATCGAGAATTCTCTAGAGGTCTGAGAACAAGAAGTAGTCACTGGGGGCCAGATCTGGTGCATAAGGTGGACGGGGAAGCAATTCGAAGCACAATTCATGAAATGTTAACATCGTATTCATTGATTTGTGAGATGGTGCGTTGTCTTGATGATACAGTACTTTTTTCTTCTTCAAGTAGGGCCGTTTCTTTCTTTAAATGCTTCGATAACGCAATGTGATAATCGCTGTTAATAGTTTTCCCCTTTTGTAGATAGTTGATGACTATTTTAGCATGTGCATCCCAAAATAGTACTGATGCCACAACCTTGCCAGCTTTGGGGTCGATTCATCAGTCCACTAGGCTGACTGCCAATATCTTTTGGTATCTTTACAGTCTCAGCTTTCTCAAACAACTACATTTTACTGGATTCCGAAATATTATTTTGGGGACTTTTTTATGTTTTCGACGCTAACAGTCTCTTTAGGTCATTGCCTTCGTCCTCAGTGCCCATTTTGCATCGTCCAAACTCAGCAAACCAATTTTTTGATTAATAATTTCCCTGGCGCAGAGCCCAAAAAATTATTTTCGATGCAAACATTAACTGCAACAGTATTTTTCTTCCCAAAATGCATGGCTTAATTAACACACCAAATTCCTGTTGATCCATTTTTTTTACAATAACTCAAGTTGCTTCACCAAAAATACTTACAGTGAAAGACTAAAAATCATGCAGATTTAATATAATTAATAACAATACTAAATACCATCTATACATCAGCCTACGAACTTTTCAGCCCACCTGTTATTTTATAAAGGTTTCCAACACCCAAAAATATTTCCCAGTAGTTGATCTTTGAAAATTGTGAGAGTACAAAGTGTTGGTAAGACCCGATTTTATCACTTCCTTATTTTATCTTAAATTAGATATTTTTACCCCAATGTTGCAGATCACTTAAAGTCCATTCAAACCTATGCTTTTATTGTTTTAAGGGGTCGATAGGGTAATCTGGCCCGTTTTTTTGACATTTTTTTCATAGAAATTTTTATTCTACAATAGGACTTTTTCACATATCATGAGGTATATCGTGGAGTGTATAAATAATTTTTTTTTGGAATTTTTTGATGACATCTGTCGGAGAAATGGCTGTGTGAATGAAATGCGTTTTTTCACTGGCTGACACGATTTCTCATGCTTGGATCATCTGAAACACAAAAACCCAATTTATTCTTAAAAAGTATGTGAATGGATATCGTCCCTACTAAATAGAATCTTGAAAAAATTTTGATCAATAAAAAAGTAATTAACGTTTTTTTTTAATTTTTCCCCATGTTTTTTTACATAAATTTTGTCATAACATTCTCAATAACATATAAAAATTATAGGCGCGATAGCGGGGCGTTTTGAGTACATTAAAAAAACTAAGCAAATCGGTTGAGTAGTTCGACCGGAAACATGTCCGCCATTTTAAAAAAGTATGTTTTGAGAAAAACGCGTTTAAAGTTTGAGGTGTGCACTCCGAGCGCTCCGAACGTCGAGCGGTATTATTATTTTTGGGCCTTTTTCGAAACCTTCCAATGGTAAAGTGGGTTTCTACATTAATTCTAAGGGTATAAGGGAAGAGAAAATGCAAAAAGATAAAACAATTTTTGAAAAAAGATTACCCTATCTCATAAATTTCTGTTCGTTAGTTTGCACGGTGTCTTGAAATGTTTCAGTGTAAATATTATCTCACCTACCCGATCTAGCCAAGTGTCAAAGTAAGATAGAGGTTTATGTTCTCAACATCCAATAGAATTAGTGTTGTACATATATTTATTTCTATGGGAAAGAAGAATTGAATAATGATAGTAAATTATGAAAGCAATTACTTGACACTAACTAAACTGAATGTAATTTGTACTGTTTTATTTCTCATTTATTGTGTATTACTTAGGATGTAAACTCTGATGACTATACAAATTACGATTTGCAGAGCTGCTTTCAGAAAATCCATCGATAACTCCGTTACTGTCCAGCTCTTAAATCTACTACTGATATTGCTAGTGTATCTACAAACACGAATACACCATATACATATGTACACATTGGGTTCTTGAGGATATAAATGTGGTACTTAAGTAGACACGAGTACATACATATTTGCATTATGACCTCAATAAAATCGAAATTATTGAGTGCATATTCAACCGTTAGCTCCCGCCGCCTGGCCTTTGGTAATTCAATCAGTTCTTCAGTGAACTCAAACGTTTACACAATTGCATTGTTGACAGTCTCTAGCCATAGGCTGATTGAAATGCCGATGCCTATAGCATAAGCAAACATTGCATATCTGTATCCCCTGTTATCAGCACTTGAATTTAGATTGCGGGTGTATGCAACCCGTCAACCACTACAGCTGACCTCGTTAATGGTATATACATACATATGTACGTATGTACAAGAGAGTATATTATCAAATGTAGCCGGTGTATGAGTGGTTTCGCTTATGTTTGTGTTTGCTTATGAATTGAGTAAGCATTGCCGAATAAGCGCAATTGTACCCGAAGTCCTTTCATCTCACAAGCCGCTCGTCAGCGCGACAAGTAAAAGTCAACATAAATTCCAAAGAACACACCGACACACTGACGCACCGACATACCGCCAACGTCATCATCATTGTAATCGGTGCAGTCATTATCATCTTCATTGCTATCATTATTTACCTATCATCCGCTAGGTCAGCGTAACTTTGCGGACATTTATCACTCGCTCGAAATCGCGTCATTCGTATCATGCGAAATACATACTTGCGCTTGCCGAACAATTTCAGAGTTAGAGTTTGCTGATTCTGCTAAATTTTGTTAAGAAAGTGGGCCACCTTTTCACCCACTTACATGGAACATAGTAAGAATCGTTTAAGGCTGCAAAGGGCGGAGTAACTTCTTTTGATCTACTTTATAGTCCATGAATAAAACTAATCAGGTAAATCGTTTATATTTTGTCCCTGCCCTGATCTCCAACCCTTTAGTTCGACGGACGACAAAACTAAGCAAAAAGCAACAACTTTTCACAAAGCCACACAATATTAGCCAAATTTAATAACCCACTGGATGTTTTATACTTTCGCAACATGTTGCTACATTATACAAAAGTTTTGTTCACTTAACGGTTGTTTGTATCACCTAAAACTAATCCAGATAGATATAAGGTTATATATATATGTACATGAAGTTAAACCAAGTAAACATGCTACGAAGAAGTCCTTGGCACTGAAAATGGGCCACTCTCATATAACGCTTATGTTGAAAAAGTTTATTGATCTTAATGAAAAATAATTTGTAATACAATAAAGCGATTTTCGATCATTAGTATTTCTGTTTGTTCTTTAATCCCGAAATATAAAATGCAACCCTCGTATTATATGTACACACAAGTATATTAGTTTTTGCGGTTGGTATAAAACTTGTGACTGAGGCTTCGGCCATCCCATTCCATTTCTAGAGGGACAATCAATTTAAGCTTTGGTAAATTATTTTCTGACCTTTAAATTTTGTACTAAGGGAATCATCTGGTGAACAACAGTTCCACAACAAGCACGCAAACCTAAATTTGTTTTTATTGCCTTGTTTGGTTGGTAGAAATTACGTGATATTTGTCGTCTTTTCTTTAAGCATGGTTCACTTGAAATATTTTGCACCATTTGATATATATCACTTTTCCTAATACTTATTATTGTTTCATTAAAAATTATCTGATTATTATAATTTTAAATATTTATTACGACTAACAATGTGACACTTGGACTAACTAAATATTACAAAAAATATTCCAAATTTAAAATTGTTAAAAGTAGAAGAGAAAACAATTTGTTGATTTATCATAAGAAAGTATAATATAACCCAATAAAATGTATGTGTAAAAATTTTTTATACTCTCGCAACAATGTTGCTAACGAGAGTATTATAGTTTTGTTCACATAACGGTTGTTTGTAAGTCCTAAAACTAAAAGAGTCAGATATAGGGTTATATATACGAAAGTGATCAGGGTGACGAGTAGAGTTTAAATCCGGATGTCTGTCTGCCCGTCCGTCTGTCCGTCCGCCCGTGCAAGCTGTAACTTGAGTAAAAATTGAGATATCATGATGAAACTTGGTACACGTATTCCTTGGCTCCATAAGAAGGTTAAGTTCGAAGATGGGCCAAATCGACCCACTGCCACGCCCACAAAATGGCGGAAACCGAAAACCTATAAAGTGTCATAACTAAGCCATAAATAAAGATATTAAAGTGAAATTTGGCACAAAGGATCGCATTAGGAAGGGGCATATTTGGACCCAATTGTTTTGGAAAAGTGGGCGTGGCCCCGCCCCCTACTAAGTTTTTTGTACATATCTCGGAAACTACTATAGCTATGTCAACCAAACTCTACAGAGCCGTTTTTTAAGGCATTTCCATATACAGTTCAAAAATGGAAGAAATCGGATAATAACCACGCCCACCTCCCATACAAAGGTTATGTTGAAATTCACTAAAAGTGCGTTAACCGACTCATAAAAAACGTCAGAAACACTAAATTTTACGGAAGAAGTGGCAGAAGGAAGCTGCATCCAGGCTTTTTTTAAAAATTGAAAATGGGCGTGGCGCCGCCCACTTATGGACCAAGAACCATATCTCAGGAACTACTAGACCGATTTCAATGAAATTCGGTATATAATGTTTTCTTAACACCCTGATGACATGTACGAAATATGGGTGAAATCGGTTCACAACCACGCCTTCTTCCAATATAACGCTATTTTGAATTCCATCTGATGCCTTCTCTGTATAATACGAGTATAAACATTAGGAACCAATGATGATAGCGGAATAAAACTTTACAAAAATACGGTATTTGAAAAATATTTAAATGACGAATAATGAAATCTCGATTATCACTTTACCATGCGAGAGTATAAAATGTTCGGTGACACCCGAACTTAGCCCTTCCTTACTTGTTTATTGCTGAATTCTTTGCTTTAGGAAAAACGAACTACGGAGTTACTTATTTGAAGCTCTTTTTGTCATTCTTTTTTCCATCTCTAATGATTTAACTTCAAAAGTCATCAGCAAACCTTTCAATCATACACCAGCTTCACTTTGCATCTAGGCAAATGGAGCAGTTCACTCGATTTCCATCGATCCAACTGTTTATACAAGCAGAAAGCAGGGGTGTTGTTAGTAACCCACTCCTCCTCACCGAAGCCATTAACGTGCTGTTACCGAATGATTTAAAAGCACAGCGTACATTTGTTTCCGCAGCGTAGCAAATCGCCGCAACTCCTATTCGCTTGTGACCAATTTGTTCGATTTCTGCTAGAGTTGGAGGGAATTTTGCGTACATAATTCACACATCTACTAGTAGGTACGTGTGTTCCCTTGCAGCATTAAGCCTGAAATATGTGCTCAATTCAATTTTCTCTCTTACCTGTAGCTCCTTAAAAACTACTGCTCATTGATTCTACTGCCGGTGTGCATCGACAGGTTGGCCGCAGATATGTAAAATTTTTGGGCCAAAATCCAAAATCGATAGTTTCAACTGTAATGATGATAACCGCGTTGTCAAGAGCGGGAAAAACAATATGACATCAAGTGAAATCACAACCGATGAAAATAGTTTCAAAAGCAGGGTACCGTAAGAAAGTTATGGGTTGTGCTAAACGTTCAAGACCTCGGCTTCACTCATTATTAACTCTTAAAAGATAGTATTCCTCTTACCTGTGTACCAAATTTTATTTTGAGATCTAATACATCGAAAGATCATAGTTAGGCACTAGAACCACGGCATTTGACTAAGCATGAAAAGCATTTGTGAAAGAAACTGGAAGGAAAGGCGAAAACAGCAACCACAGACGAATCAATTAAGTTTACATCCAAAGTCGTTTCAAATATCGGTGAGCGCTCTAAAGTAAAAGTAAAAGTTTTGCATATAGGGAGCAACGCCATAAATCGAACTATTGTACAGTTACAAGAAAAGAGGCGCATGAAAAGCATGCAAAGACTTGAATTTGCTATAATTGCTAAGGTCTGCCTAAAATGGCATTATACTACATCAATACAACAACAAATTTTGCACAAATGAGCGAATGAACAAAGCATGTGAACGTGCATAATTGCAGGCTATGCTGCCTGACATTATATTCATATACTATACATACTTACTGTACATATTTACGATGTACAAATGCGCAGTTGCCTTCTTACATGTGATCTCGTGCGTATTCGCCTGAATGTATGCTTCATTATTATCGCTTCGAATGCATTGACCACAAACGCCTCTGGTCATTTCACATGGTCTACGCTACGTTCAAAATGGGTCGAATGCACTATTTACTCACTTCCTGCTGTCTGCCTCAGCTGCCCATGTTGTTCACGTGACACTGGCCTGTTGGTTTTGTGTTCGATCGCCTAAAATGCGGCAAATGCTTGCGTCCCAGGAAAATGAATGCAAATGTGCTCTGATGCATGCGGATGCAACGCCCCTGATGCACACACTCACATGATATGTTAATGTACACCCGTGTGCTGTTGGCATCCCCATTTGCCGGGGCTTAGGCGCAGTGCTGCATTACGCAAATCTGCCAAATGGAAATGCAGAAATAAGAAACATATTTCAAAACTACAATTCCCTTCGACATTTTGCTGAAAATCATAAAACGGCAAATGTGTACTTATATTTACTCGTACATATTTATAGCGAGTCATGCCAAGCGAGAAGAGAGCGTTGCTAATCTATGGAAATTTCGGCATTAAAGCACATAGTGCAGGCTACTTTTCTCTGTAAATATATGTATGTTTGTCACTGTTGTTTGCATTTGCAATATCTAAAATGTCGAATTCGCTACATTTGAAAATACAAGTATGTATTATACACCCTGATGTACTCAGATATATTCAACTCAAAGTACAATCACGGAGCAATGGTCTTCTATAATTAATTTCGAAATAATGGTCAGAGAGATAATTGAGCGAATTCTAAGAACACAAAGAAGAATATGTTTATATAATGGATACACCATCCATAGAAGAGCATGAAAGGCAATTTCGAATTGCTTATAACTGAATACAGGGGTACGGAATAGGAATACAATTTTTTATAATTTAGGGGATATACTACACTTATCGACCATTTGTTGAAAATAATAATGCTGCCCTAGATATGAGTTTGGTTGATATACATATATAGGTTATAAATCTCACGGAGAAAACGGAAGCATTATTTATTCCATTCCAGTCCACTGAACTTCAATTAATCATAAGGTGTTGCATCCTTTTCCAAGTTGTCAGCTATATCGTGATAGGTATACATATGTGGTGGTGAAGATAATTAGGAAGGCGAGTTCACCGCTGGAGAACAGTCCACCGCCTTAGAATTATTAACGAAGTAAGAAAACTGTTTTACTGTCTTTACTTTAGTTTGATAGCAAGTTTCCTGTTCTTTTAAAAAAATTTTTAATCACGTCAAGTATATTTTGGACTTGGCGACATCACTGCGCATGCATTATTATATTTTGCTCTGGTTCTAGCATCACAACCCTTGTAGCCAATTAGTATTCAGAGAAAGGACTTACAATTTGTTCCTTTATGTTCTTGTAGAACCGATTCGTTTACCTCGATTTAACGATCCAATGGTTACGGTTTCATGGCGTTAATAACCTTGAATTTGTAGCGATAGACGATTTTTCAATATGCGAAGGCCATTCCCAAACATTGGAGATCTAAGCAACACAATTGACAATTTTCTTTAGTAGTCCAAGTGAAATTATTCGTGGATTCACTATAAATCACCCTAACACAACCTACCCTAACGTATGATTGTTTACGGCAGTAGACTTTTAGTGAGAAGTGAATACAGATATCACATATTTAGCTAGCTTGCCTTACTTTACATTCTTAGTTTGAAACATAGTATGATCTCCTATCCTATCCTCTCCTTGACGACATTTCTTAACAAACGAAATATTTTCCATATGTTCTCAATAGCCATATATTTATTGTTATGTATTGTTAAAGAAATTACTTAATAACTCAGGCTTCTGAGGGTCTTCGGTGTAATAATATGTATATTTATGATCTTGTCCAATGGCTTGTCAATAAAATAATATAATAGCTATAAGAATTGGGAAGCGAATTCATAAAATTATGGCTTCCTTAGTAAGGAAATATTTATGCCACACCCTTTTAGCACATACGTGTATACATACAAAGCGTTTGATAGATAGTAAATACCTGATTTTCATGCATGGTATTGTACAGTTTACCTGTATAAACACACAAAAATTTGTGAATTCTCGCAATATTATTGACATTTGCTTTCCTCATTCCTTCCGTTTGCTATTTTCGACCGAGAGAATCGATGCAATGATAAAACGGTTTTTACAATTTTTCTTACGGAAATTGTTAATTAAACTTTGTTTGCTTTGCAGAAAAATAATTATATGTTAGAATGTCGTATGCTTGCGCAGTGAGACATTTTATTGAGTAGTAAACAGTTTACTTTAATATAAACCTATTGAAAGAAGGTGCAGTTACTAACTGTTACTCATATTTTTTTTTTAATATAAAATCCGAATCGCTTATAGATTTACTTTCTTTTTATAACAAAACCAACCTGATAAACTCAATTAAAATATATTTGATACAAACCCAACTAAATAGTATACGAAATATTTGGAAGCTAGGGCAATTATCGGACCTATTTCAAACAATATAGGCAGTATACTATAGTGCAATCAATTTCCGTTCACCTAATTTTGCTAAGATAGCTTACATATTATTCAGGTTCAAGCCAACCGGAATTTTGGAATTCCTATATATGATACACACATTTTCTGTAAAAAGTCAGTCATAGGCACACAGCTCTACAAATTCGATCTCTTGGGGGCTTGATGAGCCATTTGTAGACGAAAAAGCAATTGATGCTTAGAGTGCATACATCAAGCTAAAGAACCTAAAGGAAATGAAAATTAAGAAGTTGGCGTGGTTGCATTTCAATTTTGGCCATTTTCACACTGTAACATAACGTAAAGAAGTCAATGTTGTGTGTAGTTGTAATTGTCGAGTCGTTCCTGAAATATAAAATTTCATCTAAAAGTGGGCTATGCAACACCCAATATCAAATTTTACATCGACTTCCATTCTGGTTGTGAAATTTAATGCTTATAACGTATTAATTTAATGATTTATCGTGCATTTAGCAATTTGGGCGGAGGAAGCGGTCATCATCAGATTTCATCTAGTTTCATACCATCTGGTGAGGTATCGAAAATTTAGTGAGCAAAATTCTTATACTTTGTTACGAGAATATAATAGACCTTGGTAACTATTAAACGGGAAGAATATTTCTTGGCTTTTTTGTTACAAACACCTTTACAATAGCTTACAGAATATCTTTCGCTGTTTTAATATTTATGGACCAGATATCTTGTGTATATACATATTTGCAGGGAAATCCTCTGTGTTGTACTTAACTAAACTTACCTCTTTCATCCTGACTTCTAATCAGAGATTCGATCTCCATTTCCTTGTTTTAAAATTATTAGGCAACATTAGTTATTAGAAATTCAATAAATTGTTAGTTTATATATCTGAAATAGTTTGGAGTTACTCATAGTTACAGTTAAATACGTTTCATTAATATTATAACTTCATATTTATTATTATTGCCTATGATATCATACAATTTTGCTTGTGATTATCTAATATGTATTGAAATGTAATAATATTTTTTGTCATTCTATACTATAATTAAATTATATTTGTAAATTCAGTTTATCATTTTTTATTTGTAATACTTATTTTGCTACACTTATATATTTGTAATTACGTACATAAATGCATATCGATATAGAATTACTTAGCTGAAACTTATTACAGTTTGCACCGAATTGTTTAAGCTCTAACTAATTCAAAGTAAATAGCATTATTTAAGGAAATAGTAAGTTAAAGATTCAGTCATTTAAAGGGCGCTCAAGATATATATACATAGTATTGACTGCCTCTAGAGATCTATTTACCCGAAACTAAAAATATTAATCAAAAGCAAGGATCATTCAATAAAATTGATAATGCTTAGTATGTTACAAAACAAATTTTCATCTGAGAAAGTTTCCCGTTCTATGTTTCTTTCGAAGTAGAAAACAATACCTACTGGTGAGTATGTACTCTGTAAGAGTAATTGAGTAAGAAAATATCCCAAACGAATATTTTTAGGATATAATTGAAGATTTTGAATGGAAGGCTTGGAAACAATTAGTCTACTTTTGTAGCCTCGCGTATAATATAAGCTTCTTTGTAAGACAGACCATCGTCACATTTTCCTTAGCTTGGAATTTTTTTGTAGTGATCGGACCGAATAAAATAAAGATGTAAACGTTTTTAAACCATTTTATGTTATAAGAAATACACCTGTGAAGGGTATTAATGCTTCGGTGCATCCGAAGTCAACAGTTTTACTTGTTTTATTAAATGTTAATCATCAGTATAAGGAAATTTGAGATATCATTACGTTTAATTAATTCCAACATGCAACCGGGCGTAAGCCCCTTTCAACTAACTTTGATTTAATGTGCAGTTGAAAAGCTCGAACCCCGCACTTATGTAACTAATGTGCACAGGTATAAATGCACGCTTGACCTGCAACAACAGTGTAATCGTACAAGTCCATAAAAGTGTAAATCAGAAACACATTTCGTAAATACTCGTATAAAACTTATATTATATTCGGAGCAAAATTAGTGCATTCGTATAAATTAATTAATTTTGCATTTTTCTTGTAAAGTGTTGCTATGCGTGTGTGTTCATATTGTTTTTATTTGTTTTGCCCAATTCAATGAGTACACCACGCAATGCAGACCTACACATGTATGTATGCATATACATCCTATACCTTGCAGGCCCACGCACCTTGTCAATGAATAGATTTTCACCACTTCACACTATCAAAAATTTAGCAGCATAAACCCGGAAGCCAACACAACAGCGTTTGTTCAACATATTGGGCTTTAAATTTGATAACAATATTTTATCCTGGAAAAGGTAGCATTTTCGAAACTCTTTCCACTTTCTAACCATTTGTATAAAAGAGATAATGAACGCGAATACTCGTACCTTGAATAGTCCTAACTATTGACCATCTCGCACCACATTCATTCTTAGCCCCGAGTAACGATAGGCATGTGTCTGTTGAGTGGCGACATCTATACTTAATCAGTAACAGAACTAAATTCTGCGACTGCTTTTAAAATGTGTAATTTAAGGCAATCTACGCTAATATAATTAATTTATTCAGAAGAAAATTGTGTTAATTTGTGTGTGTGAAAAAAAGCCTGGAATAATTAACTCCAGTTTTTAGAGCCCATTTTAAAAGTTCCGCAAAGTTTTTCCCTACATCTGGCAGCAATAGGAAAGTTATAAAGCTTTAATTTTCTACCATAGAAAAGAATATTATATTGCTATTCCCAACGAAAATTTCTGGAGTAACAATAATAACTTCCTATCGAACGGAGTCTTTACTGTGTAAGTAAATTTAATAAGTGGGCTTCAAGTTTCTCTAAGTCCATCCGCGTGCATTAAAATATTACCGGTTAAAGGGAGCTATTGTGTTGTCCTGCAGGGATGATTGAATGCAATTCATTTACATACTTAACTACTTATCTGTGAGTGGAAATATGTAGCGCTCTGCGAGCTCATGATGGTAAATAAAATCAATTTGCCACATTTAGTTTAGTTGCAATTGTTACTTGGTATGAGTCCTTGTTTGTGAGGGTTTATAAATGCATTTGTTGCCTTTGAGAGTTGATCGTTTGTTGATTTGTTGTAGTCAGTTCGCTTTATTTCCCAGCGTGTGATTATGTAAAATGCAATAGTTACTTTGTTTAGGCGCTCACTAGCTCGGCAGTGTACTTATATAAATGCGTTTGCATATGTGTATGTGCATGTGAATACCTTCCAATAAACATTAAACATGTATGGTATATTCCTGGCGCTCCTGCTCCTTTTTCTCGTGATATCTGTAATGGACCAATAATTTGTTTTCAATATTTCTTTGTTCATTGGATCTGCTTTTTGTTTTAAGCATAACGACAAGTTATAAAATCTTAAATCTATTTAAAAATTTGACAAAGTCAAGCAAGTAATTGAGCTATTTTGGTTACTTTTTAGTAGGCAGGCATATCTTTTCTTTTTAAGTGTGTTTGAACGCAGGAATTTATTAAAGCATTAGACAATAGGTTCGAGTTTAGATATATGTATATATGTCATTCAGCTGTCTTCTACTTCCTTCTTTAGGAATATCAAAATCTTTATGGATGTTTTCATTACGTATGTGCCATGAAGAACACGTGATTGCTCTAGGCATTTTCGATTGGAACCTTTGTATTATATAAATTTTAGTTGCACCGGCGCCACAGTTGGAAGCCATGCATTCAAATCGGCTTAATGACCGCATTGTATAAAAGCACTTTGTTGTCTAGGCTAAGTTAAGAGTTTTTATTTAAAATTCAATTTAAATTTGCACCTCTTATCTTCATGCAAGTTTGTTTTACTAGATTTATGTTTTCTCCACGTAATCGTTTGCTTGGGTTACTAAAGTCTTGTTCATTTTTACTCGGGACCATTTTTGGTCTCAGCACACATGTAACATTCTTACACTTTTGTTCATTTACATTTATACATATGTACGTCAGGTGGCTAGCCAATCTTCGTCAGAACTTAAGTGCTCCGCTCAGATTCTTGATGCTATAATGTTGCATTTGTTACGGTTCACTAAAGATGTGTCATCCACAAAAGTTGAAGTCAATACATGATTAGCTGTTGAGTGAGCCATTTATCTGACTTTCTCGTCTTGCACGCCTTTTTCAATTTACAAGCCTTTGCTGTTAAGACAGCCGCGTTATTTATCAAATCATTGAGACCATTGACCTATAAAAGACCTGATTTCATTAATGCTTTGATTTATGTGGACCTGGAAGCACTTAAACACGAGTGTAAACATGCTTTATGGCAGGTGGTAGTTTTGGGTTAAAACCTTCATCTTTACGTTGCTAACATTCATTTTCCACAAGGACTGCAATAGCGAATTTTTAACAGTATTATTTTGAGGAATGCCACATATTCCGTGAAATAGTAACGATTATTGGAGAGCCGTTATAGCCTAAAGACACATGCATTTTAATGTATTTAACTTATACCTTGGTACATATTTCTAGGCGACGATGTTTAGAAAGAAAGTATTATATGGTCAGGAAGATTTTAATGCTTAACGGGGCATCTCGACAGGATAAAATCTATGTCTTGCTAACTGTATTGCCGTGCCTATTGCCTGTGGACACTCCACATTGCTTATAGCTTACAATATATCGCAAACTAATTCGTATGCCATATATCGTAGGCTATAAGCTGTCACTTCAGCAGTTTGACAGCGCAGTTTTCATTTCTATGAAAATTTCGAAGAGGCAACATATCTCATTTGCACATATGCCGACGGCATTTTCATTTCGCTAATATGAAAATTAGAAGAGCGAGTATCGAGACGGTTGTGTTATATTATAAAAATACAGTACTTTTTCAAAATAACATTTTTTCAAAAAATTAATATTTAGTATAATAATGTTAATTTACAGAAAAATTATGCAAATTGGGTTGGGAATAAGTGAAATGTTAAATTTAATAAACTTATACTAGCAAAAATCAAAATATCATTGCTCATTTTAAATTTATTATTTTAATTGGTATATAAAATGTATGCCACAATTATTACATAGTAGTCCAGAAATATGAATTCTTATTTTTCCCAGAAATATACATTTGTAAAAAAAGGATCTTTATCCTTTTTTTATTTTCCACATAAAAGATTTAAACAGTTCAAGGGCTCAAAACATGCGCTACATCAGCTACCTACCCAAATGCTACATTGGCAAATGATAAAATAAATTTTTCAAGAGCTCAAAGCATGCGCTACATCAGCTCGAACCTACCTACCCTACGCTTTTGCGCAAATGATTATCTTATGATAACAAATGCCCACATACAGATTTGGCAATGGCAATAGCAATAGATTTGACAGTTAGCAAGACATAGATTTTATCCTGTCGAGATGCCCCGTAATGGTGTATTATGGCTTAAAATTCCTCTTAACACACATATTCCTCTCACGTACAGACGAAAATTGCGGAATAGCGCACATACATACATACATATCAATTTATGAACAGGCATTTAAAGTGAATTGCATAATTCATTCTTACCTTGCTAGCAGTGAAGTCAATTCCTCTCGATCCATCTTGGCCAATTGTCCGTCGGTGTTTTCCATAACACGTTGCACTTCCAAGTCCAATGCACGTTGCTCACGGTCGCACTCAGCTTCGCTGAATTCACGCGAATCAGTAAAACCCGACGGTGGACGAAAACCCAGATCGCCCGCAGCCACAGCGGCTATGGTGGCCGCCAAGGAGGTACCCATATCCGAGTTAACCTCACTGTCTACACTATGGAAAGCGGTGGAAAAACACGAAACGTATAAACAAACATTTTAAAATCAAATACAGCAATATTATAAAAACTTTGATTACCGTACTACATAAGTATTTCTAAATAATGTGTGATACGTAGGTTGCCTTTTATATTTCGAGAAAATTTAATCATCGAAAACGCTTTATTGTTTTTTAAATATTCTCCATTAACCTTTTCATATATACTTTTCTTACTCTGATTGAGGTATCAGTTCAGTTGTCGAAAAGCGTTGACCTCTTAGTTTATTTTTTACGAACGGGAATACAAAGAAATCACGATTCACCATATTTCAAAATGCCATAAACGTGTTTCGGAGCACCGTTATCGTATTTTGTTACCATTTCCCTCGACTAATCGACACGACCCTTTTAATAGTGATTGACTAATTGTTTGGGATCCAGCGCGAACAATTTTTTTTTTTTTCTGTCAAATGTTAATGCAATACTGAATATATGCTAGTCCCACTAATGTCTATAGTTATCTCTATCTCACGATGGGTTACATGACGACCTTGTTCTATTCGCTTGCCACACATCAATGGATTTTGGAACAACAACAGATTTTGGAAATTCTTCCCGAAATTCGTCTTGGAATGATAACGATATGCAATGTTCCTTGATGGAGCTTCATCGGAAGACATAATTGAAATTAAGTTTATCTATGAACTCTTGAAAAGTTATCAAGCATCGAAAGTTGTAAAAAATAATAGCACGAAAACCCTACCATTTTAATTCCATTTTTTTGATCGAGAATAATATTTTAAGTTACTCTAAACAATACAAATAGCGCTGGCATACCAAAACATTCTGAGTATGCATATCATCAAAAATGTCAAACTATACGATAAAATCTAGTGTCGCCAAATCCCGAGATACTATATAAAAATCAACCTATGTATAAAATAAGATTCAAGGAGCGGCTAGTTGTCATTCTCATTGTTGAGCAGCAGTTTATTTAAAATACAATAGGTAAATAGTAACTTGAAGAAAGATGTGAAATAAAAACAAATAAGGAAGGTCTAAGATAGGAAAAAATTGAAAGAGTATGAAATGTTCGAACATTTCTTTGCGAAATCCGGTATATTTTCGGTTATTCACGTTCCATATATTTATTTTAGAGTGAACATAACAAATGGTATAATTAAGCCGAAGAAATTAAATTTCATGTATTATTGTGCTCATGAAGAAATCATCAACCGGAGGAGCGGAAACCAATTTACTAGGAATATGAGATTTAATATAAGGTCTAGATCAATTCCGTTTATATTCACACATTTTCGGCCTTAACTTAAATAGCTAGTTTCGTTTTTGTTAAAAAAATTACGTCTAAAATCAATACTAAAGTTATCGAGATGAATTCGTACAAAACAATATGCGGATAAAGACTTTAAATCAATTATACAAAAGTAATTTATAGAAAACAAATATAAAGGATTACAACAAATTTTTTTAAAGCGATAAAAGTAATTTCTTGGAGGGATTGCACCACAAGTGCTACCCGTCTGTTTCAGCATCTACTGTGCCCAAAAACTAAGGTGACATTTGAATTTAAACTGCACCCTCTCCTTCTCCTTCGACGCGATTTGGAGAATTATTTTTTTTTTAGGTTGGTAGTACTGTCAGTCACACTTATGTCAAATTTCATGTCAAAATATTCATTAGTGTTTGAGATACGTGTCGTTTTGTGAGCTGCTAAAAGTGAGTTTTTCGTTTTTTGCGATGTCGAAATTTGTTGAGCAAAGAATTTGCATTAAATTTTGTTTACAGAATCAATTTTCTGCTGCGGATACGTTGAGGATGGTGCAGAAAGCCTTTGGTGATGAGGCTATGTCTAAAAAAAATGTTTACAAGTGGTATAGTGAGTTCCCAGCCGGCCGTGAACGTGTCGAAGACGAAGAGCGTCCAGGGCGACCATCAACCTCAACCGACGAAGCTCACGTTCAACAAATCAAAGATTTGGTGTTGAAAAACCGTCGATTAACAATTAGAGACCTTGCTGATGAAGTTGGCATATCGAAAGGCTCAGACAATACCATTTTGAAGGATATTTTGGGCCGCAAGCGCGTCAAATCTCGACTGGTACCGAAAACATTGAATTTTTTGGAAAAAAGGGGTCGCGTTAAAGTGTGTGAAACGATGCTTTCCGATTACCAGGGTGTCATGAAACGCATTATAACTGGTGATGAGACTTGGATCTATGGTCAAGGTCATGTTGACTGTTTTCTTCGATTATCGTGGTGTTGTGCATTATGAATTCCTTCCAACCGGTCAAACAGTCAACAAGGAATATTATTTGAACGTTATGCGTCGTTTGCGTAACGCTATCCACCTAAAAAGGCCGGAATTGTGGAAAGACAATTCTTGGTTTTTACACCACCATAATGCACCATCCCATACTGCCCTCGCAATTCGTGATCATTTCGCCAAAAACTCAACCCATATCGTTCCGCAACCACCGTATTCACCTGATCTGGCGCCGTGCGGGCGCCGTGCGACTTCTGGCTGTTCACCAAGCTCAAAAGACCGCTCCGGGGACACCGTTTTTATACGATAGAGGAGATTCAAGCCGCAGCGAAGACGGAACTGAAGGCCACCCCGGAAAGTGACTCCAACCAGTGTTTCGAAGATTGGAAAATCCGTTGGCATAAGTGCATTGCATCGGGAGGGGATTACTTTGAAGGGGACGAAATTGATTTGGAAGAATAAATAAAGAATTTTTAAAATAAATATGTACAATGTCACCTTATTTTTTGGGCACAGTATACTGTAAAGTGAAATATTAAGACGGAATTTATAATTTAGTTACTATATCACACTGTGTACCCTGTTTTGCGTCTTTATACGAACTAAATGAAATTAATATCACAAGTGTTGGTTTAAACTTTCATGTAATACTGTAACTTCAATTGCCATTTTCAACCAGATAGATTTTATCACAAAATTTCTTTACACAACTGTACGTATGTAAGCTTATGATGATATGGATAAGTCTAAGTCTCTATTGGTTACATTCAATGGATTTCTACAATTAAAGTATTCAAATTAAAAGTGTACAAAACTTAAGCAACAAATTACTTTAAAGATATAAGCCGTAAGTTCATTAGAAATAATCGTACAAGAGTGGTTTTACGGGTGTAAAAATTTCTTTTCATTACTTTAGTTTCGCTTGTGTATTTTATTCTCTCTCTTTAATTTAAATCAATTTTTTTGGTTGTGTTTGGGGTTTAGGTACCTGAACTACCTGTTGTTACTTCCAGGGCATATTCTCCGGTCCAGCGTTTGATGCTCTTTTGTTTGCTGTTGTAATTGTAGCTGTTGTTGTTGTTTCCTACTACGATGTCCGCGTTTGTCACTCTCTCCACTCCCAGTTCCACCTCCAGCAATTCCTGCCCCCCGTCCACTTATTCGTCGTTCCACCGGTGAGCCCTGTTCATTGTTGGATTCCGTGCTTGAGTCTGGTCGAAACATATCTGCAAAAGTGTATAAATAGCGAGCGACAGGCTTATTAGCATGCGCGGCCCGCCCATACGCACCTGCAGCTGGGCGCCCATCGCTGCTGCGCGTCGACTTACAAGGAACTCTATATGTTGGCATATTGGAAAACTCAGTGCTGGGACTTATACTCATATCTGACTCCGATTCACAGTGTGCACCAGCTCCTACTCCACCAGGACCTCCTACAACTCCACTACCGCTACCACCTCCACCACCGCTACTGCTGCTGGCGCGTCCGCTCTTCTTCGAATGCCCCGATTGTGACCCAGCCACCATGGTCATCGATTTGCTAAGTGTAGACTCATCTAAAAAGTTGGTTGAATAATATACAGAACATACCAAAACGAAGAAATGTGTTGATATGGACTACAGTAGTTTACCGTCCGTATTGAAGTAGCGCTGTTTGTGCCAACTAGACTTCGACTTCACATGACCGAATCCGGCGCTGGTCGGTATCAAAGGATAAGCAGTAGCATTGAGATTATCGCCCTCTGGATGTCCGAAAGTCTTAAACTGCATAGTGTAATCCATTGGGGAGGCAGAAACACCACCACGAGGTGGTGTTTTCGAAGAGCCTGCACCCGCACCCGTTCGCCCACCATTCACGCTGAATGTAGCATAGGGTGAAATCTCGTACATTTCTATATTAAACACCGACAAAAAAATGAAGAAGTTATTTAATTACTACCTTTCGTCTACTCGTCGGAAAAGATTTGCTTTGTTAGTGTTCATCATACACATTGACCGCCAAATCATCTTTTCGGAATCTCGCTACTCGACTCACCTGATTCGTTTCCTTTATCTACAGTTTTCACTGGAGAAGCGCTGTACACCTGCTGATTACGTCGATTGTCGCGGTCTTCTTTGTAATCACCGGGCAGTGTACGCGACTCGTAGCCATCGGCCATGGGGCCGCACAGAGTGCGACGATGCTTAATTGTTAAAGCACTGTGACAGGGCAACGCGGCAAAGGAAGCATGTAAACGGAATACATAGTTGGACAACAGAAAAAAATGTGAGAATTAGGTAGGTAAAGAGAAACAATGATAAGGAATTGTTCGAGAGAATGTCGAGTGTGTGTCTCGAGTGCAATAAAGTGCAAATGAAATACGTGATTTCACCGTTGTGTCAATTAAATTGTTTTGCTCACTGTGTGTCAGCTTAGAAAAACTTTTGGTCTATTAACACGCAATTTTCACTGATTACAAATGTGTCGGATCGCGTAAGTAAAGTAACAATAACTTCTTATGTACATTTTCTTTTTACTCGAAAGTTTGAATTAATATAGACAAGAAACTAGTTTAGTGCTTAGTTAATACTATTGCGATCAAATTGAAAGGTTAATTTTGTTAATTTCATCTGCTTCAACGTAATACCCTCCCGCTGCAATACACTTATGCCAACGAATTTTCGAGTCATCTATGCACTTGAAAAGTCCTCCGTCGTGATGGTCATCAGAGCCTTCTCCTTCTTTTATATCCTCAATTGAGTCAAAATGTGAATTTGCTGAATAGCCAGAAGTTGCACAAAGGTAAATCAGGCGTAAGCGGTGGTTGCGGCACGATATTAGTTGAAAATGTGGCAAAATGATCGCGAATAACCAATGCAGTATGAGATGGTGCATTATCGCACTTCTTTGTTCTGTAAATTCATACATAGGAAAAATCGAAGTATTCGCTTTTAGAGCCTCACAAAACAGCAGTACTACCAACCCACAGAAAAAAAATTTGCGATTCGAGAAACACGCGAAGTGTAAATTAAAAATTCACCTTTCAATTTGATCACAGTACTATGTATGTACATACATACATATATCAAATATCTCGGCTGTTAAGAATCATTACTATCTGGAATTAAACATATTTCGGCGAACATTTTGGTTTAATTTCGCTGCAATTTCCAATTGATTTAATAGCGCACATTAATATGGTTACAGATTGTATTACCATATTCGAGGTAGTCGATAAAATTAATTCCAACATATAGAGGCTAAGTCGAGTTTCTTTTCCTTTGCGAAATGGGTACAGAAAAGTATGATTCTTGTATTTGCTTAGTGTCAGATTGCACTTTGAAAGCCGAATACGATTGCCCTTTTGATCACGTGAAAACGCGATGTGTTTTATGCATTCAATGATGAACCTTTGGCAATACTAAAAGTGTGAGCATGTAGTTCGGCAAACTCGCAGCCACACTCTTTCACATTGCACCTCGATACATCACTTTTATTGCACTCTTCCGTTATTTTGTGTTTTACTTTTAATTTGTTATACTTACATGGTAATAATGGCCACGGTGATGATGACGATGACGATCAATGTTGAAAACCAATCACCGTTGGTGGGATTTGTAGCATTTATCAGATTGTTCATCAAATCGTTTTCCGATGGGAAAACCTGTGGCGGTGGTATTGTCACCCCATCCAGATTGGTTGTTGCAAAATGATAATGTTCAGTGGTTTTACCAGCATCATTTGTGGCCGAGACGCGCAGTTGATACCACTTGGCTGGCAGGAAATCGCAAAATATTAAATTTTCGCGATTCTCTTCGGCATTCGAGATGTCGGATGTGACGACCGTCCAACGGATGTCCCCTGTGTACAAATTTTAAATGGAAATGTTGATTGCTTGCGGCGCAGCACAAAGCGCTAGGGTTGACATTAAGGTTGCATAGCACATATTACATACACAGATACAAGCGCATCGCCGCATTGATGCAATGCGCCAAAAGTAGTGGTACGTGCTTATACATAGGTGCAAATAAGTGCTTATATACGAATATAAAGCACGTCATAACTGTGTAAGTATGACAGTTATGTAGTGCGATTTCTAAACACATTTGCTGCTACAGCTTTAAATACAATTCAATAGCAAATATAGTTTGCAATGCTCTCGCTTAGGCTGATGAAAGTACATTTACTCTATTCTATGCATGTGTGTGTCATCTATCTGCAACATCCCTCTAATGTCGTGAAACTAGTCAGGAAATATACCAGTTTGCATATAATACTACTTGAATAACGTGGAACTAGTCTGGCTTTTATATATTATAGGACAATTGATAAATAAATGTATGTTAATAAACAGTTTTTACTGTAGTGTGACAAAGCTATTACTTTTTAAAACAAAACAAAGCAGCTTTGATTCATAAGATATGTACGTTAGTACTTATCCATCTCCGACTTACTCTGACGTTGATGACGAAATGGAATTCAGTTGACTAACAAGACGACCTTGCTGTATACACTAGTCGTAAAGTGGTTTATAACTATTTGGATTGGCTATAGGGACTGCAACTGTTCCTCCACACTGACAACCCAATAATGAGGCTGATTGAATTACATGGGAGTTGCATTTCCTCGCGGTTCGCAACGCCAGAATATGAAAAATGACTGTCATTTATTGATTGGCATCAATTTTGCTAATTCTGCAATTTATGAGCTTCGCATTTACTTCTATGACTAATATCACTATGTCATGAAACCCGCTTTGTTACAACAATAAAACAATATTTTTTAGAATATTAAAAAAATGTACTAATGCTATAATTTTTCATGATACGAAATATATTATATATTAATGCCGAAAACTGGAGTCTTTGAGTGATGGAGGGTCCTAGAAAAGACCACACTTGCAAGGAAGTTCGAGAGCATTCAACGTGCGGCGCTCATCAGCATATACCAACCGGCACTTACCATTTTGGATATAGTGCTCATAGAAATACCGGAGGGTGTATGGTCGCGAAAGTCGCTATCAGACTCAAAGAATCTGGGTTCCTAAATGAACACCTATCTGTACATTCGAAAATCCTGACACGCTTTGAATTTATACCGGAGTATCATTTTTATCATGGAGTCACCAAACCAATCTCTGGGTGTCAAAGCTTTGGAGAAGGTTGGGGAGGGGTATATTGTCAGGAACTCTCTACCAATCTCAGTTTAAGACTTCCTGACTGTTGAACAGTTTTTCAAGCGGATATCGCTGTCATTAACCACTTCGGTACGAGCGTCGACTATAGTCGACGGCCACAGATAACAGCTGAGCGTCGACTAGCCAGGAATATTTTCTTATCGCTACAGTTGCGTAGTGTTCGCTCGCATAATTCTAGTTTCGTTAAATCCATCGATCAACACGTTCCGTGACGTTTTTATTATCTCATCACAGATCTATCGACGAACGTGGCCGATAGGCGCCGTGCCGAAGTGGTTAACTTAGCGGAAGATCTACTGCTCCGGTCTGCAGCCCCCTTCAGAGAAGTAATTATCCACTCTGCTGGTAGGGCGGCGAAACTGTTCTTGGGCTGGGCTACCATCACAAAATTTTTTTGGACCAATATCGATCGTAGGCAACTTTACCAAGCAAACTCAAATTAAATTCAGAAGCTCAGAAGCGTATCATGCATCACATCCGAATAATTGTACACGCTTTGGAGCTATCATTATAATAAGAAGCAATATAAAAGACCACGAAGAAACTCGCATATCTACAGAAGAAATTCAAGCATAACGTTAACGAGAGGTATCGACAACAAGTTGTCCCTTACAGCAGTTCTCAGTAGCCCAAAAAATTAAATAAAATGCGATATGTATCTAGAACTGATCAATCGCCAAAAAAACCGTGACCACCCTCCCTCCCACTTTTTAATGAAATCCCATATCTCCAGACACAAAAGACCAATTTCGACTAAATTTAGTACATAGCATTATTTTCATATTCCTATGCCACAGTGCGAAAATGGGTGAAATCGGACTACAAGCACGCCTCCTTCTCATATAACACAATTTTAAAGTCCATTTGATTCTTTCACTTTTCAGTTTACAAATCAAGAAGCAATTAATATAACGGGATACTGGGAAGTCTTAACCCGATTCAACACATTTTACATACGCAGAGAGAAAGCTGATACCGGTATATCAGTTTGGCTTTTGAGAAAATCACTCCTCGAATCAAACTCGAGTTATTGAAAATGGTTTTGAAAAAAAAAAGTTTGCTCGACCGTCTTCATCAACGGTTCTAAAGCTTTTGATAAAGTTACGAAGATATGTACTCTAATTTAAACGAAATAAAAGATGGTGTTCATCATGGTAGCGTGTTAGGACTCATCCTGCACATACTCTTTACGTGCGATCTAACATACAATGACAATTGTACAGATATTATTCCAAGATTGCAACAACAACAAAACAACAAAATATTTGAACAGACATACCATATCCCAATACTGCCAAATACCTTGACTCTCGTCACAAAACTAAGAAAAGAAAAAAAGAAGAATTAGAAATAAAATTCAGAAATTGGGTAGAAACTCTACCCTATCCAGGCGGCCGGACGGACGTACCGACAGACCGTAACTTTTCCGTTATACTGATAACTTTTCTATATATAACTCTATCTATTTCGATTAGTCTTTTAAGTTATACAAACAACCGTTAGGTGAAAAAAATAATTTTACACTGCAACGACATGATGCGAGGGTATAAAATACGCTTATATACACACTGAATATTGAAACTACAGCAGCTACAGCAAATACACCTACATACATATGTGTGTAATACCAATATTTGTCTCTATTCATAAGTACGTCTGGATATGGATATAAACAGCGTAAGCGCAGACTTGCCCACATGCATTCAATGTTTTAAGTAAAACCTGTCACATTGCGTACACATGCATACTAATATATATTTACATACTTCAATACACCCATTAATGGCAAATCTAATTTTGTATAGGGATTGTGTGATTTTAAATAGAAAATGGATGTTCAATAAACTCTGAAACCGCAACCGCAACTACGAAGCCCGAAATTTTCCGAAGCGGTCTAGCCCATCAACGCATTATTTTTATACTCTTGCAACATGTTGCTATATAGTATAATAGTTTTATAATAGTTTAGTTTAGGTTACTGTGTAGCTGTCCGTCGGTTCGTCTGTGCAAGCTGTAACTTGAGTAAAAATTGAGATATCGTAATGAAACTTCGTACGTGTGTTCATTGTAAAGCAAGAACGAGTTCGTAGATAGGCCGGATCACCGCCACACCCTCAAAACTCCTAGAACTATAATTTGGCAAAAGATCGTAGTGGAAAGGAGTACCTGCGGGCTATACATTTTGAAAAAGTGAGTGTGACCCCGCCCTCTAATAGGTTTAATGTACATATCTTCTAAACTACTTAAGCCAAAATAACCAAACTTACTCAAGATAAATCCTATAAGAACCCGTACCAATGGTGCATGAATGAATAAATGAATTCGGATAATAACCAAGCTCACTCCCCATATAACGGTACTGTTAATAACTATCAAAAGCGTAATGAGACAATAACCAAAAACTCCAGAAACATTAAATTTTACCACCGAGACGGTATTAGACAGGTTTATTAGAGCCACTATCAAAATTGAACAAACGGCGTGGCACCGCCCTTTTAGCATGAAATACCGTAATACCCGAATCCGGTACATGATATTATTTCCATATGCCTACGTCAAAGTGTGAAAATGAGCGAAATCGAACTTCAACCATGTCTACTTCGTCTATAACACAATTTTAAATTCCTTTTGATTTTTTCAAAGAAGTTAATTTAAAGAATAGTGCCTTTGAAGTATATTATTCCATCTTATGACCAAAAATGGTCCAAATGGAACCAAAACTGTTTAAGCACCGAATATGCAGACCACCTACCTACATATGTACATATACTACTGTGCCCAAAAAATAAGGTGACATTTTTTTTAGGTTGTTAGTACTGTCAGTCTTCTTCTTCTTCTTAATTGGCGTAGACACCGCTAACGCGATTAAGTATAGCCGAGTTAACAACAGCGCGCCAGTCGCTTCTTCTTTTCGCTACGTGGCGCCAATTGGATATTCCAAGCGAAGCCAGGTCCTTCTCCACTTGGTCCTGCCAACGGAGTGGAGGTCTTCCTCTTCATCTGCCTCCCCGGTTTTGTGAGCTGCGAAATTTGTTGAGCAAAGAATTTGCATTAAATTTTGTTTACGGAATCAATTTTCTGCTTCGGATACGTTGAGGATGGTGCAGAAAGCCTTTGGTGATGAGGATATGTCTAAAAAATGTATACAAGTGGTATAGTGAGTTCGAATGTCAAAAATGGGTTGAATCAGAACAATACTTCCTTTAGCCCTCATATACCTAATATAAAGATTTTCGAACTAGCGAGTGACTTCATTCGGCATATATCGGCCGAATTTATTTATCTTTATAAAACTGAGTGAGCGTGTTTTGCTCATAACACTGTATCTTTGTACCTAATATTATAATTAAGCTAATATTAGAACTTTCAGTCGGTTGACTCTACTCCACATGACTGGTAATTACAATATATGTGTGGAGCCTTCATGAGACCTTGGGAGCATTTTATTAGCTTGTGGCCTTTTAATTAACATAGACAAAATCAAGACTCCCCCATATTCCTATCTTCTAACTTTCGTCAAAATTAACTGAACGTAGAATATTGTGTATTTTTAGTTTAATTCCAAAAATATGTTAAGTTGTCCATGAATTATCCGTATTCCATATACAAGTATGTAGTACTACATATAATTATTTCTGTTACTCTAACAAACGTTATGTCAAATATGGCGATCACTGTATGAGTATAACTCATAACGCTTGGATCCTAGTCCTATGGTTGACCCTTTGCAACATAAGGTATATCACTAGCTTTTCTCCTGGCATGTTGCAGTTACATCCGAACATAGTGCTTCCTTACTTGTTTTATTGTAATTTGGATGTATTCAGCGTCGTATACTATCGAAAGCTGATGACAAAAATATTCAATTACAAAATTCTGCGAACAAAGCCGTGCACACGCAAACCGCAATTGCGTGGTGATTCTGCAATAAATGCAAACACAGTCATACACATTAGTAAATACGAATTCTTGCATATTACCCAATATGAATATTACAAAAAGTACTTAGCGAGCAAGCCTGGGTGTAGAGCAGGTTCGCCTACTGGATAATGCTGAATGACCTGCGTCCTCCACGGCCTTTTACACTCCTAAGGGTTCTTTAACCCTTGCCTGGCCAGAACTTTGTTATGGACTATTACTTGGATTGGTTTGAAAAAAGGGCTAGTAGCCGAAGTATTCTGTCAAATGAGTCTGCAGGGGTGACACCATGTAGGTATGGCTAATGGGTTAATATCAAGGCTCCCTCCGTCCCGTTAGAACTCTGGTGCTCTCAGTGGGGACCCTAACAACATGAATAGTAACGGCAAAAAAACATTTAAAACAGATGAGGGAAAGGGTAGGTCGGAACTGACCTAAAATGGCATTCTTTCGGGTAGGACGCCATCACACGAGGCGACGAAACCGTTCCCGAAAAGGGTGTTGGCAAAACCAGAGGAACATGGCTTCCCGCCATGAAACCAAATGCTAAGTGCGCCGTCAGCTAGAAAGCTGAAGTTACACCGTCGGCTGGCAGCCGATATTTTGGAGCATTATGGTGGCACTCAACAGTTCGGTATAGCTGCAATTTCTGGTATAGAGAAGACTGCAATTTCCGTTATTTCTATTAAGGTAGTCAGGAGAAACCCTGGGCCACTACCTAGGTGCGTGAGTGCCGGAGGGCACCACGTTTGCACGTCAGTGTTTGCACTGTCGGATGGGAGAAGTTTAGAAGGGGCCAAGGCTCGAAACGGTGGCCAAATTGGATCTTCCGATGCGGGTCATGCATATCTGGATTTCAGCTGAACTCTTCACCGCCGAACAGAGCCATATCGGAAAGCGCTAATTCTCCTAAACATAAAGTCGCACTTTCCTTACGTTAGAGTCCAAAATGATGATTGACTATATATTCTCGGATGCGGTGAACACTGTGAACTGATTATCAGTTGATGGATTCGTATTCCGTCTCGAGCGTTTGCTCAAAGGGAATCGGTTCGGTAAAGACGATGGTGTGAAACCTGCTCTGCTAGAGAAGAGTGTAGAGAGTTTATCTATGGCTAAGAAGAAACGGTACCTCTGGGTTAGAGACAAAGAGCCACAAGCTCCTGACGGCAAGTCATATATGTACATTATTAGAAACGAACTTAAACCCAATTTCAGCAACGAGGATGCCGTCACTACTAGACTAACAGACAGTACCGGAGAACTCTGGCTTGTGTGTGGCAGAGATTAAGCGCAGAAGAGTCGGTGTGACAATCGAAAAAATTATCGGTACGGATGCCAAATCTAGGTTTTCAGCTCTGTGTGTAGGACTACTCTTAAAAGATCTTGTCCTCTGTCAGAAAAAAAATGAGAAACCTATTTGGTGGACATCGAGACTAAGGGAGATCAGATCTTCCAGCAAATTACTCTTCAGCAAACCCGTACGAGTGGCTCTTGCGTTGATTGGGCGCTATATAAGACAGGACTGGCTGTATACAAGACAGAGTTAAAGAAAACTAAGAGAGCCTCGTGGAGAGCTTTTCGTAGGAGTTTGGTGGGCTGCCACAAGTCTACACGCTTTCGCGTTCTAGGGAAAAGTCACACTGGGATATTTGAGAAATGCGGATAGTGGTTGTACCGCGAGAAGCGAGCAGCAGGGTACTAATTTTCCTTTGAACCATTCCGCTGATGCGCGAAGTGCCTCTGGGGGAGCTTCAAAAGAGCTGTACAGCTTTCATTTACTTGAAACATGAAGATTATTTTATTAAATATAGTAGTTTTTAAACACTTCAATATCATATTACAAATTTCAAATATATCTTGTAATATTAAATGCTACTAAATTGAAAAAAACACGTTACATACATACACCATCTACATACAATTCTTCCACGCTTCCAATGGCTTTTGACTTTTGCTTCTTCCCCCAATGGCACTGCCAGTGATCAAGTTCACCTTCGAGCTTCAAAAGTCGCACGACGTCCAAAGGGAATTTCTTTGGTTTTCAAAGAACATACTTTTTCTGGAAGCAATAAACTCAGTTGAAATCCATCCAATACTTCTCTAGAAAAGCGCGTCTTCAAATCTTCGCCAATTGTATCCAACAGAGGAATGTACACTGAGACAAGGTAGTATTCTTCGCTAGGACTCACGCAGATATTTTCGTGTACTGTTTGGCGACCGCAGATTATTGGTTTTTCATCGACAACTTTCAGTTTTGCCTTCATTTTTTTCGTGTCTTTTGTCTTCGATTTCGGAATATTACAAGCAGCGTCTACCCTTGACAGGTCGATCGATTCTTTCTGAAGGATCACGCTGGGTGAATGAGTTAGAGATAGAATACCACTTAAGCCAAACCCCAGCATCGTTGCTTCTCCTGGTGTTTTCTTTTTTTTCCAGTTACTAATTCTTCTGTGTTGGAAAACTTAAAGGATAAACCGCGTAAAATGTATCATAGATGGAGCTGAATGCAGCAATTTTTGGTCATGGTGGCGCACACTAAAGACATTATTCGTGCAAAGTTTTATCCCGTTAAATTAATTTCTTCTTGATTTGTGTACAGGAAACTGAATGAATCAAGTGGAATTTAAAATTGTGCAATATAGGAAGTAGGCGTGGTTGTTGTCCGATTTCGTCCATTTTCCCAACGTGGCATAGGAATATAAAAAGAATGCCACGTATGCCCCCACGTGCCGTTATATGGGGAGTGAGCGGGGTTACCTTCTGATTTCATCCATTTTCACACTGTCTGTAGAAGTTCTCATAAGATTTGTACTCAGCTCATTCGGTTGTTGTAGCCTGAGTGGTTTAGGAAAAACATATGTACATTAAAGGGCGGGGCCACAGGTGCCTCTTGCTACTGTGATCTTCCATACCAAATTACAGTTTTATATCTTAATTTGGTTCTTAGTTAAGACACTTTATTTGTTTTCGGTTAATGACGATCTGCGAGCATGGCAGTGGCCCCTTTACGCCCATCCAAGAACTCGAATTTTTTTTGTACTAAGGAGCCTTCGTACCGAGTTTCATCGAGATATCTCAATTTTTGCTTAAGTTACAGCTTGCACGGACGGAGAGACGGACGGACAGACAGACAGTCAACCACATTTAAACTTTTCTCGTCATCCTGATCATACATATTTATATATATAACCCGATCCGATAAATCTGTCTCGATCAGTTTTATGTGATACGTAGAACCGTTATCTGCATTGGCATCTTGCGTTCTAGCATCGCTTTGAAAATGCCGAGAATAAGTATATATTGTGAATTATACCCCAGCGAAAGCGGACTGCAAAATTTGTTCGATTTTTTCCTTCAGTTCAGTTTGGTCAATTCCAGTTCCTGTCGTGGTATAGTAAGCTATCTCGGCAATGGTTAATAGACACCACGAAGCTGCGATTAGACGCCAAGATTATATTGAAGAAGCTGTAGATATATGAAGCCTTTGGTTGCAGGATTACGATATTGTGCTACAACGAAGCCAGCTAGGGGATTACTCTTAAAATAGTGTACTAAAAGCTGTGGTATAGGCGTACCGTGTTTTTCTGTAAAGTGTTTCCCACAAAAAATGAAATACTGAAAGCTATATTCTCACCTCAAAAAACTCTCGTTTTTCAAAATTTTAATGATCTGCTTTTCATATTTGATGCATGTGCTTACATATGTATGCAATATATACTTGCGACAGTTTCTCATTTCAGTAAATTACTTACCAAGCGGTCGGTGCTCAATGGAGAAGTGATGTATGGGACAGCCACCATTGTTCCACGTTGATAGTTTCAAATTCACACAAGATGCATTAGTGGCAATCAGTTCATTCCCGTTCGGCGCCTGTGAGGCTGTATTCAATAGAATATTTAACAAATTTTATGTTAATGTTGAACTGTAGCTAAAATATATTGACTAAAATACATACATACATATAAGTACAGTTATAAAGTCAACTTTTGCTCTATAGAAACTTTTTTGTAACAGAATTTTTGGCAGGATTAAGTATATAACTTTACGTATGCGTTTTGAAGTATTTACCACATTTTAACTCCAGCTTCGCACTATTTCTGTCTACCTTCTCTTTGATTTATGGCATAAACACAAACTGCTTGAATTTGCTTACCTTTGCCCTTGGTCCAGACGTTAATTTCCTCGCTGGATATTCCGTCGCCGACAATATTATGCGCCGACATCTTGATGATATACTGATTGCCACATTTCAAACCCGTAATCGTATAAGCGTTATTCTCTGGCATCAACTCGGTCTGTGCCCATGTCTCTCCTGTGATGCGGTGCGAGATGGTATAGCCTTGCAAAGGGGCACCACCGTCGTCCGGCGGATCCCAGCTGACACGTATGCTATCAGCTGACGCATATTGCACAATGATTTGGGGGGCGACGGGTGGTTTCATGGCAATCACTTGATACTGAATCTCATCGCTTCCGAACAGATTATTCGCCGTACAAGTGTAATTTCCGGACAAACTGCTCTCCACGCCTGTTCACCAGTACCGTTGGCGATTGCCATTGCCCATTCAATTCACACATCCAACGTGTGGGTGTGTGCGATTGTCGAAATTTTCAATATGTAACGTCATTTGTTTGAATATTTTTGTTGGTGTATTTTCGAAAGCCGTTGTGTTGTGGTTGTAACATGCAACGAAAAATAAATTAAAATAGAAAAGGTTGCAAATATGTGCAGCTACATGGAAAATTGCATTTTTATTTCACAGATAATTGGAATTCAACCCGGCATTTCTCAGCTGAGTGGCCGTGTCTGCTTGACTAACCAAAAATATGCAAAAGAGTGTCGTTTGGCCGCCGAAGTGTCCAGGCGGCGTAAACAGGCGGAAGTAACCGCATTGTGCGAATAATATATTAATTTGAGGACCGTTGATGGAAATTGGATTTTAATTTACCTAACTGAAAGGCTATCAGATTTGAATATTGCAGAAAACCATTTACTTAGACCAAACACCAAATAGCGAACGTCTTCATAAAACAAAAGTTAACACGCTGCGGTTGCAATTTGCTAGAACCACCAAGGAAAAAATATCCAAGCAATTATCGATGACGTATAAGTAACCATGGCGAAAGTTTGGGCAAATAATTTTACTAATTTTCAATTAATAATATCATACTTACGGTGTATTTTTAAATTTCCTTCGTTAGTCACCTCATAGAAGGGGCTGAATGTGACAGGTCGGTCTCTGGTCAACCATCTCGCTCGTGGCGTCGGATTTCCCACAGCCAAACATTCCAAAATCAAGGCAGTGCCGACAGCTTTGCGAACTAGTTGGCCAAAAGAAGCGATCCGAGCAGGGGCTGTAAGAGTACTGATTGTTTTCAACTTTTCTTAGAAATAATTTTGAAGCGCAGAGTGCAACCTTTCCGGCTTCTTAAAAATGTAGTGAGAATTTATGTAAAAGCACTGCTATGTAAAGTACTTAGTTTATGATAAAATATCCCAATAAGGGTTTATACATTCATTTCTTAATACTTATGTTTAAATGGTTCTGTGGGAATCTTTGCCAGTAATAATTTAACTAAAGATATCTGAACAAATCCCAATAATTTTATTTACATATATTGTATTTAGGTTCCTTTGAGTAGTTTTAACTTTTACTTCAGCAAAAAACCTTCTACAAATATAAATTATATAAAGCAATAATTTAAATTATCTTCGAACATAGAGAACTTATTATTGAAGTGATGTGAAACTATTCTATTCCATTCAGATTAAATTGGAAAATAGTTAGTGTGCTTCTGAACCTTCATTTTAAGGTAGATTTTCTGTACCAAGTTGCAACACATTATGAAGGCAGTGGAGAGCTCCCAAATTATGTACAGCTTTTTAAAGGCGAAAGTGCTCAGTTTAAGATTAATTACTTTATGTATAAACTAAGGATGAAATCTAATTATTATTTGAAGTTAGAGCAACCATCTTTAAATCGTTGACATAAAGGCTTTTAGTAGAAAAGTGGAAAAAGTATTCATAACTGCGGTATATCGATGAAGATCGAAAACACTTAAAACGTTTAACTTTCTTATTAATGTCCATCTGTGGCAAATAAATCATCCCTGGGTGCATGCGAAAATTATGTGTTGGGTAGTTGCGAAATTTTAAATTCAAATTGATTTCGCATACTTGCCATTTAATTAAACTAAAGAGAAACCAAAAGCATAACCACATACAAAAAAGTAGTGTAACTCAGCCCTTAGTAGCTTTTAAATAAAATTTACAATAATCAATAATCGAGAACCAATTAAAGCTATTACTTTCATTTCAATCGGTTCGTTTTACAATGAACACCTCAATGCAATAATATTTTAAACCTGCTGTTAATTTAATTTTCTATAGGATCGAAAATTAACGTTGTTGTTGTTATGGATGCCGCTTTACTGCATTAACGTGCTTACAGAGCCATCAATCAGAGGACTGGTGGTCCGCCACACACACATACACTCTGACAAACTTACCACGCGTATTTGTGGTCTGCGCAACCACAGATGTTGGTTCGCCCTCTCCAACGGATGTTGAGGCAGAAACCCAGAATTCGTACATTTGGTTTTCTGCCAGGCCGCGTGCTTCATAGGTCACCGGATAACCATTTTCATCGACGCGCACCATATGTGCTGTTTAATTGGAGAGACAAGAAGGCGACGAAAGAGTCCAAAGATCCAGTAACAACCGCAATAGAGTAAGGCCACAACAAAAAGTCATATAATGCGTGAAAATTTTCCAATTTTATAAAGTCAGTAAGAAAAGAAATCAAAAAAAATTTTATCAATTTTATGATATTATATAATAAAGTCATACAATTAGTCACAATAATTTAAAATATGTTTAAATAGAATAATGTAATAAAGTTATTGACGTAAACGGTTTTTAACTGCGCAACAAAATTTAAAGATAACAAGTAAGGAAGGGCTAAGTTCGGGTGTCACCGAACATTTTCTACTCTCGCATGATAAAGTGATAATCGAGATTTCAATATCCGTCATTTACATATTTTTCAAATACCGTATTTGTGTAAAGTTTTATGCCGATCATTGGTTCCTAGTGTATATATTATACAGAGAAGGCATCAGATGGAATTCAAAATAGCGTTATATTGGAAGAAGGCATATTTCGTATATGTCATCAGGGTGTTAAGAAAATGTTATATACCGAATTTCATTGAAATCGGTCTAGTAGTTCCTGAGAGATGGTTTTTGGTCCATAACTGGGCGACGCCACGTCCATTTTCAATTTTTAAAAAAAGCCTGGGTGCACCTTCTTTCTGCCATTTCTTCCGTAAAATTTAGTGTTTCTGACGTTTTTTGTTAGCCGGTTAACGCACTTTTAGTGATTTTCAACATATCATTTGTATGGGAGGTGGGCGTGGTTATTATCCGATTTCTTCCATTTTTGAACTGTATATGAAAATGCCTGAAGGAAACGACTCTATAGAGTTTGGTTGACATAGCTATAGCAGTTTCCGAGATATGTACAAAAAACTTAGTAGGGGGCGGGGCTACGCCCACTTTTCCAAAAAAATTAGGTCCGAATATGCCCCTCCCTAATGCGATCCTTTGTGCCAAATTTCACTTTAATATCTTTATTTATGGCTTAGTTAAGACACTTTATAGGTTTTCGGTTTCCGGCATTTTGTGGGCGTGGCAGTAGGCCGATTTTTCCCATCTTCGAACTTAACCTTCTTAAATACGTGTATCAAGTTTCATCATGATATCTCAATTTTTACTCAAGTTACAGCTTGCACGGACGGACGGACAGACGGACATCCGGATTTCAACTCTACTCGTCACTCTGATCACTTTGGTATATATAACCCTATATCTGACTCTTTTAGTTTTAGGACTTACAAACAACCGTTATGTGAACAAAACTATAATACATACTCTCCTTAGCAACTTTGTTGCGAGAGTATAAAAATATATAAATGGTAAAAAATGTTACATATTGGGAGTTAGGATGCACTGCATTCCATGGCCGATGAAGTCACAGGTATGCCCCTCTCCCCCAAATTGTTAAATGTATGATCTAATTATTTCTAATCTAATGAAATCAGTTCAGACGTTTAGCTCTTCTTGATTTTGTTCGACAGCTAATAGCCTTGACAGACAGCAGCGTTAATCCGGATTAACTGCGCACTTTATCAGATCCAAATTCGTAGGGGACAGACGGCAGCTATGCGAGTTTAGAACTCTCGTAAACAGCTGATTGTCATTTTTATAATATTTTCATTAAAAGTGGATAGAAGATAAACATTAGGGGTATTCTCTTGCTCTTGCAAAACCCCTACACGGTGCAAGAATTGCATATATTTCCTCTTGGTGCACCGGCACAACAACAAAATTACGCAGAAAATTATTTGCAATGGCTGTAAAATATGTCAGACCAAAACCCATGTAAATTTGCGTGCAATGTCACGCAAAAATATAATTGCAACACTGTTTTAGCTGTCATTTTACTTAAAGACATATTACGTCGTTAAATTGTTGAGGAAGGTAAGTTTTAAATAGATTTTATAATTTCTATTTAAATTATAAAAATTTGTTAAAGTTTTTTCTGTTAAAAATGTATGCAGAAGGTGCGCCAATTCACAATAGCCATACATAATAGTCATTCACAATAAATTGACCTAATCAGTCGTTTATATATCACTAGATTCTGCAATGGGTGCTCTCGTGCCCTTGTATATTTCAGTATAGTATTTTTGCAATCTGCAATCTTGCAAGAGCAAGCGAATACCCCTATTGTGGTTGTTAGCCGCCCAAAGTTACACAGCTGTTACTGTTGTTGACACAGAAATCCATTTTGCGTTCGTTCTTCACACGGTGAACATGTGCGAGAGGTAAGCGCAAAATTTCTTCGAAATTATTTCTAATGTAGCACTTTTATCGATTTCTTTGTATTTCCTTAGTAATTTATTCCAACTTTTATTTTTCTCAATTTTATTTTTATATTTATCACTTTTCCTTTGCCAAATTGCCAATAAAATTTTTACAAGATCAATAAATTCTGATACGAAATCTTTATTAAGGGGGGAGCTTGCTTTAGAAGCTTCAAAAAATTGATTTTTTTTCTTAAATCTCTTTAAAAATTATCTAACAATATTTCCCCAAACTATAGATTGGAATTCGAAATAATGTCGAAGCTAGAAGGGAAATAGTGACCGAGCGTCTAAGATATACATATAGTGTATATACATATGTATGTGCGCTTGGTCAAAAAGCGAAAACTTTGAAGCGCGATTTCTCGGTTTTACGTTTTTACGATTATTCTTAATTGGCGGGCAGGATAGAAAAAAAACTAAACATCGTATGGAATTAGGGCAAAGTTTATTATCATTGGCATAAAATTATCTTCTATTTAAACTAAAAAAATTAAGAAAAGTTAAGTTTTAACATATTTTTAAACAACATAAAGTAAAATGTTTTGAATCAAAAACCACTATTTATTCAATTTTTAAAAAAATTGTAAAATTTTATTATTTTTTTGGAATTTACTTAGTTTAACTAGAAGATAAATTATTAAAAAATATGAATCTCTTTGAATTTTTTGTTTCCGATAGAAATTGCGACCTGCATCCTGCCCGCCGTCCGAAAATGCACATGCGAGATGCATCGAGCAATTGCTTCCCAAAGGCAGAATATCAAAGATTTCGTATCCAAAAAAATTGTGAAAGAGGCTCAAATATGTAACTATAGAGCCTAGAAATTTCGCTTGAATCAATTATTTCTTTCCCTCCCAAAAAAATCCTCAAAAAAATCGATTTTTTGAAGCCTCGAAAGCAGGCTCTCCCCTTAACACTTGCCATTGTCCGCGATCTTAACTGTTCGGCGACACGAGAGAAATGAGATTTTGTGCGCACACAACGCCAAACACGACACACATGTGCGCGCACCGATCGTAAAAAATCAAACAAACAAAGCCCATACACGAGTAAACCGCATGCGCACACATACCGATCGAACGCACTTGTGTGTCGTGTATGGGCACTTTTAGCAAAATCAGATTTAATATCAAGAATTATTGGTCCATCGGTCCATTTATTGTGCCGTTACCATGCAGATTTTTATTAGATCCAGAAGAATATCTTTATTAAAATAAGTGGACACATGAGCAATCTCATAGTTTAAATGAGGACAAATCGTACCTAATTTAACCAATAACAGAAAGCTCGTTCAACAAAAATAATTGATCTACACCTTAAGTAATAGCACTTGTTTTTCTTGACCAAACTGCAAAGATACTTTTTATTTAGAAATTTGGCTTTCAAAATGAAATAAAATGCATATAATAATTATATAATATAATGAGATAATGGATACAAAAAAAAAGATACGAAACGAGTGGGAACAATGATCAATGGATCCGGACCAACTCCGAAAGAGAGTATTCTCAAATTGGAAACCACACCTATAAAAAAAACCTGTTATATATAATATATAAAAGGTCCATTGACCTTATAAAAATCCTAAACCAACTTAATCCCAATTTCCATTATTGAACTTAACAAAACTGACCGATTAGGGAAGCAACTACGAACGTGTCAAACCGATTTTCGCCGGTAAGACGCAAATTTTCTATCTTCAGGATAGGGCAGAATAAATGCAAAATTTGTTATAAAAATAAAACTATTAAATGATGAAAATTGTTCAGAAGAAAACTAATACAATTATCTATTAACTAAGAACATTTAATTTGACCTAGCTTTTGCACTCACATTTCGCTTGTCCTTTACGCCCAGCCTCGCGCGAATAAACTGTATAATGCGAAATTATTCCATTTCGATTTTTTGGCGGCAACCACGAAATCAATATTGAATCGGCCGTTAATGCGGCTGCTTTTATAGACGCTGGAGCGTCCGGCACATCGTCCTCTGTTTGGCAATATAACGGTTGACTGGACAACCCGTCACCGGTCGCTGTATAAGCCAATACACGCAGGGAGTAATTAGTCGCCTTATGAAGAGTGTGCAAATAAGTCTCCAGATTGGAGGTACGCTTCACCTCTAGTTTTGCGGGGAAGTCAACTGAAAATATAAAATCAACAAGTAAGGAAGGTGTTTGCAAAACTTTACGAATATAATGAAAAATCTTGCGAAAGATTTCAACTGAAAATATTCGAAGAAACCGAATGAGTTACAATAAAAGTTATATTTATGTAATATAAAATCAAAAAAGTGGCTAAGCATTAACTTTTGCCACTTCCCAAATATATTCGAGAATTGTAATACGCACATATACATACATATATAGAGAGTAGTACTTAGGTACGCGATTTCATAAAATTTTGTCTATTTGACTATTAACAGAAAAAGATGGTCTCTGAAATAGTTGGAGGCGAGATATGAAGTTCTGATACTAAGAAAAAAGGGAAAACCGTTAGGCGTTACCGGTGCAATAAAGAGCACATACTTAGAGAGCCTTTCTTAGAGTTGCCAATTAACCAATTTTTTAAATCATAAACATCCTTTTTTTTACCAGACCCTATTATTTATGGTATCTGGGGCTTGCAAAGTTATAGTTCGACTTTGACAATTTTGAGGCCTCAGATGGTGTTGTCCCTATAAATTCATTGATACTTGATTCGTATGTTGTAAAGTGAAATAAACAGGATGGCTTTAGAATAGTTGAAATTGAAGGACTAGCTCCTGAGGTATAGAATTTCACTTGCAATACTGAGCACTCCATGCCAATTCACCGGCTCGCTCCTATGGAACTCTTTCGTGATATCTTAGTTGTAAAATTTAAATTTGTCTCTGTCGTATTTAGGTAGTGAGTTATCGCACTTTATGTTCATATTCATATTAAGAGTACGCGAGGTTATCATATAATTAATTACGAGAAAATTAGGAAAAGGTATTATTTCAACAGCAAAGTTGTTGTGAAAAAAGTATAACTTCAAATAGAAATAGTCATGGAAATTCACAGTTAAGTTTTTCTTTTTTTGTTGTGTTCATAACAGTATCAAATTAATTTTAATTGTTTGCATATTTGCAAAATTCAAATGGAATAATTTCAATAAAGCACAATAATTATCTGTATGGAGAGGTACATTGTAGCTCAAATTAATTAATATTTATATGATATAACTATAACGTTAGCACAAAAAGGAGTGAGACAACCACTAATGGCAGATAACAAAGATATAATATCAAGTCTGTTTATCGTACCAAATCAATCGTGCTATTACATAACAATTTCATTCCAAAGATAAACTTGTAGATAAAATAAAACTACACATTGATGACAGGATAGAGCATTATCCCGCTTCCACTTTAAAGTCACTACTATCTACCACATATTAACACCATCCATAGGGAAGTCGCAGAAGGGCGATGACGCTACATCCTTTTCCTACTTACAATCCCGTTAAAATGGCAGGGGCATATGGCAATGTGTGAGTGTGATGTACATGTTGTTGTTCGAACTCACTTTGATTCACAATTGGCCGATATAAAATTTTATAGCCTTGGATTATTCCACCATGAAATTGCAACGGCGGCTCTAGCCAGGATATCTTCAGACTTTGCGACGACAATGCGGTACAGTTGACATGCTGCGGAGGCGCTTCAGGCACTGTAAAGAGAAACCACATATAACCAAAAACAAAATGTTTCACTGTAATAGTTTAATATACAAAAACATAATCATAGAAACCGGTTATCTGTGCCGCAGTTTGAATTAAAATTATGGTCTATATTTAGTCACTTAAAATTTCAAGGTGATCAAAGCAAATGACAACAGAAATGAGTAAATTGTGCTAAGTAGCCACTTTAGGCAGGAGTTTCTCCTTTAGTGCTGTGTCAGCACACGCGGCAATCACATACATACTTGTATATGGTGAACATGCAGAATTCCAAGATGGAGAACTCTAATGATAATGAATGAACCTTAAACGGTTCTCAAGCGTGATATAATATTAACTACAGGTATAAGAACAAAATCCAAAGGATCGCAATAGAAATCATAAAGTTCGATCGAGTTTAGGAAGCGCTTCGTTAAAATATATGATTACAATTTCGAGTAGTTGTAACTAGTTCCTCTACGCTTGATTTGCCTTACAGAGAATTAGAGAAGCGAACATTGACCGACATTTACTCACACACTACTACAAATTGCAGACACAAAGTACTTATACCAACAGCACTTTTATGTAAGTGCCACAGGAACAAAAGCTCTTAAAAACAACATTCAACACCTATAAAATTACTCACCACCCTCGGCTGTCGTTCCGAAAATGGCGGCACTCCAGGGTCCCGAACCAAAGCTGTTGAGTGCACGCACAGTCACCGCGTACCTGGTGTATTTGCGCAAGCCGCGAATGGTTGCCTTTGTGGTGGCCCAACCACTTACAATCACCGACTTGAGTGAATTATTGACAACGCTAATGTAGTTGATGTTCTGTTTTTCTTCGCTGCAGTTAACGGTATAGCCGATGAGTTCACCATTCCAAGATTCTCGTGATGGTATCTGCAAAGACGTAAAAAAATAAGAATGAGAAGACAAGGCGTTATTTCAAGTAAGTGGAATGAAGTATGTGCATACATTTGTATGAATGAGTGGAAAATTGTTGTTTTTGCGCCCACAAAGAACACACGTTTGCGAGTGCTTGCTGTATATACTTGTATATAGATATACTATAACTGTTTATTTATAGTATGTTATGCCAAGAGAATGCGGTGCCCTCGAGAAATTGACGTCAGAACTGGTAGTCGCTCAAACTACTAGCCACACTTACATACATACCACAAGCTGCTATGTGGTGTGGTACGAAGTATTTTCACGAACATACAATACTTGTATAAATCAGGTACCATTATAGTCATTAAATTACTAATTTTGAGGGAAAAGGTGTAGATGTAAATAAAGATTTGACGAGGTTGGTCGCATGCTCATGAAAATAATTGTATTTTGTTTACTACAGCAATTAGTTGAATGTTGGCTATTGGCAAAACCCAGCGGCGGATCCAAAGTACAATTCTGGGGGGGGCAGTGCCGTTCAATCTTTTCTGGATCATCGTTGTTCTGAGCCAAGTCTTGATTCGGCGCAAAGAAGAAAAGAAAAAAGTTCAGCGCTCGTATTTATGGCTGGCAAAGTGGTGAGGCTTTCTAAGGCAAAAAGCACTTGTGTTCTCGTAGTCATTTTCATTTTCCATGGTTGTTGAAATATAGATTATCCCAAAACATCTAATTAGGCATTCAATGAGTACAGTTAAATCCTTTTTTTCCAAATTTACCTTAAATTTTGGTAACAGCTGACTCAAATTGAAATTTTCAAGAACTTCATCGGAAAACCGCGTTTTTAAATCTTGCATGCAGAAATCCTGTAAAAGTCTTCACAGCTTTGAAATGGGTGATTGTTTCGATGACTTGACGACCACATGTTCCTGGTTTTTCCACTAAAACATCTAATTTTTCAACCATCTGTGTACCATTTGAAAAAATTTCATTAAGGTGATGATCAGCAAGCATTCTTCGCGTGTTCAGTGTTGCAACCAATGTTGTTATGACGTTTGATGCTTTTTTTCTGTAAGTTGGTAGTACTATTAGTGACATCTATGCTAAATTTCACGAAAAAATATTAAATAGTATTTGAGATACGCGTCGTTTTGTGAGGCTCTAAAAGTGGATTCCTCGACTTTTACTATGTTTAAATTTATTGAACAGAGGAACTGCGATAATGCACCATCTCATTCTGCATTGGTTATTCGCGATCATTTTGCCACATTTTCAACTAATATCGTGCCGCAACCACCGCATTCGCTTGATTTAGCTTCGTGTAACTTCTGGCTATTCAGCAAATTCACATTACCACTCCAAAGACACCGTTTTGACTCAATTGAGGATATAGTAAAAGCTGAATCGAAGAAGGCTCTGGTGGCCATCACGAGTGCTATGATGACTGGAAAATTCGTTGGCATAAGTGTTTTGTAGTGGGAGGGGATTACTTTGAAGGAAATGAAATGGACAAAATTCATCTTTCAATTTGATCACAGTAGTATTTCTTTATAAATGTTTGTACATATGTGGCTCGAATTTGCTTATGGGAGGGGGAGGGAGAGGGAGAGTAAGGTTTTAAAGGCAAAAAAATAAAAATATATTTGTGTTTTTTTTTGCGGCGACATGAGTAATATAATTTTATTAAATTTAATGACATATTATTGTAAATTATCGCTTTGAATTTGATAAAGTCACAAAACGGAAAGTAAGTAATTATTATAACCAAAATCAACCCTACATTTGATACCAAATGGAAAAATCTTGGATCTTAATGGAAATGCGATCTGTCATAAAATATGAACTTTTAAATTATATAGCCACCTGATAGTGTTAGAAGAAATTCTGCAAGAAGTATATTATCACTAACCTGCCATGTCACAATCAGTTCACTTTCACCGCCGGTCTGCACCTGCACATTTGAGGGCGCTTCGGTTGGAGCCTCTTCCTGCGTTTTCAGCACAATAGGATCGGTGAATGGACTCCGCTCGATTTCGTTGATTGCCTGCATACGAATGAGAAAAGTAGTTGCCGGTGTCAAGCCTGCCACAATGGCACTTTCCCGCAAATCGCTGTCATAGCTGTCAATACAAAGCAACAACAATAACGATGAAAACCATATCTACCATCAAGAGTGTACTGTGATAAACAAATATAGCATGCAGCGATTGAAGGCATATATAAGTGCGGTAAATGCTGCACACATTCAAAGACTGAATATCAACGAACCTCCGGCTAATACTTGTCGACGGCAGAGTGACATTGATGATGTTTGGACCACTCCAGTCTCCACCCGCCATGCCAAGCGCAGCATGTGATTGCAAATACTTCAACGGCTGATATTGTACGAGATAGCTGAGCACTGGCGAATTGCCATCGAATGGGCGCCGCCACGACAGCTTTACGGTACGTGAGCCCACCTCAAAGACTTCCAGCACAGATGGAGTGTCAGGACGTTCTTGAACAGCCAAGAAGATGACGAGCTCAGTGCGTCCGTAAGGATTTTCGGCAACGCAACGATAAATGCCCGAATCGTGACGATCCGAACGGGCAATGGTCAGCTGTGAGTCGACGCCCTTGTCCGTTTTCATTTCCGCAATGCTAAAACGGAAATTGTTCAGATCAATGCGGCCATTGTTGTGTGTCCACGAAATCGCGATGGGCTCGTCGCCTTTCGCCTGGCAGTCGAGACTAACGGGGTCATTGCGTCGTGATGATACATTTCGTGCTGCTTGTTCGAAGCGGGCGGGTTCTAAAATAAACACGACCAAAATAAGGCAAATGCTTGGTAAATAATTTGCTTTTAAACCCGCGTGAAAGTTCGCTCACCATTCACATTGATGCGTATAATTTTTTTGAGACCGACGCCAATATCGTTTGCTGCGTGACACATGTAGTAGCCCTCATCAATGTCCGTGGCTAGATTAAGCACAAGCGAGTTGTTGTGCATGTTGAGCGGCTTAAAGTCTTGTGACAATTTGCCTGCAAAAAAAAAAAAATTAAATGGACTTTTACTGCGATACTCAATACATTTGGATGTAACTTTGTAAATTATCTGGTGCTAAATCTTGCTGTCTTGCTCATTTCATGCATTCTAAATTTGAGCAAACAGTACCAGCTGCTCAGCGTATAATTACCCATCAATGCTAAAATGGCTTAATTAATATACCAGCATTCCTGACATTAATTTATTTGCTTTTCTTAACATTTTTGTATTTTTCCCTCTAATTTACGTTGAATTTTGTCTGTGGCTCTATCTCTTTATGTGCTTTGCAGAATCGGCAACCACGCAAAAATTAGCTCAACCCTAATTTAACTTGCGAACCCAAAGTCGTCGTCTATAAAACTTTAATGAACTCGCATATCAGGATTAAGTTTACTGCCGTCGCGCTCACTCCTTTTACTTGTGCTGAGCAGTTTCATTCGATTTTTTCACCGAACCTGGCAACCGATTTACAGCAGACAGCCGTTAGAGACTTACAACAGTGCGAGCTGCATTCGCATAACGGTTGTTACATACATATATTCAACTACTACTTTTGCAAATCTCTCATGCTGTAGCTTTTTCTTATCCCTTTTATAGAGTATAGTATTTACTTCTGTGCACTACTCACCCTGCCCTTTGAACCAGGTAATAGTTGGAATCGGATATCCTTCCGCCTCGCAATTTATCGATATTGTATTGCCAAGCATTATGGCCGTATCCATTGGCTCCAGTGCCCAGCGTGGCGCAACTAAACAAACGCGCTCCCGGACGAACGGACCCACGCACACATTCACGTGTGCACAAGCAGCGGAAATCAGCGTGCGCGTCGGAAATGCGATAACGAACATGGCGAGTTATGTGTTGTTGGATGTGATGAGCAGCATCGTTATTATGGAAGCAGGAAAGTAGCAAATATCCCAAGTAGAAAAACAAATAACAAAATTAACAGCAACATCTATGTGGATAAAGGAGGCTAAAGGTTGCTTGCTCTATGTCGCTTAAGAGCTTTTCTATGGAAGATACGTGGACCAGAAAACTTTTACCACCGGATAGAGGAATTTCAAGTTCAATTAACGAAAAACCGAATGCGATTTATTTCAGTGAAATGGGGTTGTGAGGACTTTTACTTACATATACATATTTAAACACATAAAAAAATAAAAATATTCAAAACAGAAAAGGAAACTAAATGGGGGTTTAATTGAAGAATTTAAGTGCCATCCTTTTTATTAAGGTACTGTTTCTGTAAATTCTTTCTTTGGCGAGGATCTGCTCGATGGATAGAATTTATTAGAGTTATTCTAAACGGCACTAACAATCACTGTAATCTGGTATACCTTACTATACATATATTAATAATATTATTTTAATCGGGCAACTTAGAAATTTAATCGAAATTAAAATGTGTTAAGTAAGTAGAGAAGGTAACAGGCTTGGGGAAAAACTTTAAAGAATGCCTTATGACTAACAAGTTTTTTCAAAAACCGGGCGATTAAAAAATCAAAGATGGTACATATGCGTTACTTCAGAATCACTTTCTTTTAGCGAAAAGTTTAAATTTATTTTACTTTGGCCAAAACTCAAATGAGATTTGTTTTTATAATGATGCGGAATTGGGGGGTTGCAGGCCTTCCTCTTTTCTTGTATAATAAATGTCAACGTTCTTTGGGATATAGTGTATACATGAGTCAAAAAATATATATAATGGTTATATGTAAGTTGTTTATTAATTTTAACTTATTACCGTATCCAATATTATAAATTTTTGTTAAGATATCTTACATGTTTACCGATATATAGAATGTGTAATGCTACTGACGTATTTATTTATCACCGGATTTTGTCCATTTTCAATTACCAATGGACTTACAGCTGCAACTGAACCATTGGTTTTCGGAAAAAGCAAAAGAACAGCTGGTACGACGAGGAGGCCGTGTTGCAGCGTAGAGAAAACAGGCTGCCTACCTCGCAACGTTACGTTCGACCACAACACGTGCGGGATGGGATAGATACCGAGAGTTGAAAATGGAAGCGAGGCGTATTTGCAGACAGAAAAAGAAAGAGGCCGAAATGCGTGAGTATGAAGAGCTTGATAAGCCGGCCGACAGGGGTAATGCTCGAAAATTCTACGAAAAATGCGGCGGCTTACAGAAGGTTTCAAGACCGGAGCATACTCTTGTAGAACCCCCAAAGGTGATCTAGTCACCGATGACCAAAGCATACATAAATTATGGAGGGAACACTTCTCCAGCCTGCTTAATGGCAGTGAACGCACAACACCAGAAGAAGTCGAACCCGATTCCCCAATCGATGACGATGGAGCAGACGTTCAATTGCCCGACCATGAAGAAGTTCGAATAGCAATTACCCGTCTGAAGAACAACAAAACAACGGGGGCCGATGATTGCCGGCCGAGCTATTCAAACACGGCGGCGAAGAACTGATAAGGAGCATGCGTCAGCTTCTTTGTAAAATATGGTCGGACGAAAGCATGCCCAACGATTGGAATTTAAGTGTGCTCTGCCCAATCCATTAAAAGGGAAACCCCACAATCTGCGCCAACTACCGTGGGATAAGCCTCCTCAACATCGCGTATAAGGTTCTATCGAGCGTATTGTGTGAAAGATTAAAGCCCATCGTCAAAAAACTGATGTAATTCACCATGCGCTACTGACGTTGAGCAACACCAAAAGCTCCGTCAGGATAGGGAAGGACCACTCCGAGCCGTTCGATACTAAACGAGGTTTCAGACAAGGCGACTTTCTATCGTGCGACTTCTGCAATCTGCTGCTGAAGAAAATAATTCGAGCTGCAGAATTTAATCGAGCAGATACAATTTTTTATAAGAGTGTACAGCTGCTGGCGTATGCCGATGGTATTGATATCATAAAAAGGTGTAATCGCATATTATTGTCCTAACTATCAATCGCAGCAGATAACATAGTGGTGAGGGTGGAACAGTAAGGAGGTAACTTCTTTCTGGTGTCAACGCACAAAGGTAAGACTGACAGAGGAAAACAGCAGATATCCCGTATATGGTGCGATACCAACACGAGACATACCATATGGCTATACACAGACACAAACCCTAGGGGTGAGTAGCTATCGCAATATGTATATCTGATATAGTCATCTAAGACATATATATATATATATATTGGGAGGAAGTCTTGGATCTAACACTATCTATAGAATCAGATAGTTTGGTGGTCGATGACTGGAGGGTGTCCGAGAAGCCATCTACATATGTCGGATCACTTCTGTATACTCTTCAGAATTGGCGAGAAATCCAATACTCTCCTCCGATATCAAAACTCCAGGAAAGCAGGATGGGGTAAATTTTCTATGATAGCAATAAAAAGCTTAGAAGCAAGTAGGTTTAAAAATAGAATCAGTAATCCTTAAGAACAATGCGTAGATGGAGAGGTGGGTAAAAAAGGAAGTCCCCTCCTTGGTGGAACGGAGACCTTAAAAGCCATAGAACCCAATTGAGATAAGTGTTTGATGAGAGATATACTACCAACCTCTGGCATCCATATAAAGATATCTTGAAGCTAAAAAGCAGTTAGGTAAGCAGTGGCAGAGTCATGGCAGTTTTTCTGCAAATCGATAGAAAGATGCAAAGAATCAACTAGACAGAGTAAGACACTGTCTAAGGAATACTTCAATACATATGTACATCTTGCCTAAACACGATGGTGCGAATGATTTTATATCTATTAGCCTTGCTACATAGGCATAGATGAAAAGGTGTGCAGATGGGCACAACCGATATTTATGAACAGAATGATTACAGAATCAAATGGTTCAATCATGCAAATGCCTCAATTTAATCTTCCTTTACCCGGTGGTACAACAATTTTTCTGTCCCCAACAGCTAAATATTTGGGGTTGAATATCGATACCAAACTGCATTGCAAAATAATACTTAGCATGTACTGGGGCCTTAATACAAATATAGTTATGTGAATGTATATGGCCGTCATCAGGTCAATCCTAATATTAGTCATGCCCGACTGATGTGCTCAATATATTCTGCTTCAGGTGTCCATAAACGCCTTTACACGGAAAGTAGCAGCAAGCTCTGATATAAGAATGAGGGATTGTGGTGCGTAGTTAACAATTGCAGAAAGGCTTTAAGCTCACTGGCAGGTCAACTCCACTTGTCCTTAATTTGGTTTCTCGGCCACAAGAACATTTTTGATAACAAAAATGCAGACGAGTTGGCCAAACTAGGAGCCTCTTTAGATGAATTCGAGGCGGAGTTAATATCATGTCCACTGGAAGCGATTAAAATAGAGCTTTATACTCATTTCGAACAAATAGCTCAGTGGAGATGGAAACCAATAATCAACTGCCAGATAGGGAAGCAGATATGGCACAAGTATGAAAATACTAGAACAAAGAACTTAGACACCCTATTGGAGATCACGCGCTAAAAATGGGTCAACCTATAACAATATTTGCCGCAGCTTCAAGCTAGAAGTGAATAAGGAAGCAGTTTTCCACTTTCTATGTGACTACTCAGATCTAATTAAAACTAGACATAGAATACTTGGAACACATCAAGTACCTTGAATGGATTTATACGTAACATTTTAAAATAACTTTAATAACTTCAATTACATGGTTTCTGAAAACTATTATAATTTTATTTTGGTTTATTTATTTGCTGTTCTAAATTGTTTTTAGGAAATTTTAGATATAAATTATAAATGTGGTGAAATTCTCCAAAGTATGATAAATAAAATATACTTTTTGTAGTAACGCTTATTCCGATACTAGTTTCACATCTTTTTAGGAGATTAGTGCTTGCTTTTTAATAACTGTAATGAAGATAGTTAATTGTTACGAAAATTCTGTAAAGGTTCAATAAAAAAAGAAATATGAAAGGCCATAATTTTACAAGGTTCTGATTACGCTTATTATCTTTTTTGTGTTGACAACGCCAAATGTATAATGTAACATGTTTTAATCGGAACCAAAATACGATTACAGAAACGTATTGGGCCCAATAAAGGACAATTTGATATCAAAGGTTAAGTAACTTTTAATTTAATCCGTAGCCATTGGTAGTTCAGTTACTTACCTCGCACTTGTAATTCGGCAGTGTAGTTCACCTTGGCTGCCGCATTGCTCGCATAGCAGGTATATCTACCGCTATGCTTTGCGCTGATATCCTTGAACACCAAAAGCGAATAGAATTCCTCCTTTTTCTCCGTAATCTGCGAGTTTGTAGAACAAAAATAACACACGAGAAATATAAAACGAAATTGAAACGTCAAGTGAATGAAGTCTTTTTTTCTTCTTAATTTAACGCTAAAAACAA